>NC_057715.1:117439965-117445041 GCF_004010195.1 Chiloscyllium plagiosum | reverse complement strand
ATCCCCCTCCCCCACTAACCCATTGTACTCTATGCTACTCTCTCCCCATCCCCACCCTCCTCTAGCTTATCTCTCCACGCTTCAGGCTCACTGCCTTTATTCCTGATGAAGGGCTTTTGTCTGAAACATCGATTTCGAAGCTCCTTGGATGCTGCCTGAACTGCTGTGCTCTTCCTGCACCACTAATCTAGAAGGTCCAAGTTCAAGTCCTACCTGCCTTTCAACATGTCCAAGAGGAGAAAGCGAGGACTGCAGATGCTGGAGATCAGAGCTGAAAATGTGTTGCTGGAAAAGCGCAGGTGGTCAGGCAGCATCCAAGGAGCAGGAGAATCGACGTTTCGGGCATGAGCCCTTCTTTCAGCCTTTTGAAATCTAAATACACCACATCCACTTACATCCCGACATCAATTCTGTTAGTGACATCTTCAAAAAAACTGATGTCAAATTTGATGTCCCCTCAACAAATCAATGTTGACTTTGGCTAATCAGACAATCGTACTCCAAATATTCATGACTCACATCTTTTATAGTAGGTTCTAATCACTTCTCTACTATTGATGCCAACCTAAGAGGTCTACAGTTCCTCAATTTCAATCTCCATCCTTTAATAAGCAGTAGGGTGAGATTTGCAAACTTCCAATCTGCAGACATTGTTGCAGAATCAATAGAATTCTGAAAAATGATCACCAGAGTGTCCACTCTCAGTAGTGACCTCTTATATCACTTGAATGAAGGTCATCAGGTCCTAGAAATTTGTCAATTTTCAGTGCCAATCATTTCCCCAGAACTACTTATATGCTTTAATTAATACTAAATTTCTTTCAGATCAACATTCTCATTTTATTGATTGATTTTCAGTTTTGTCTCATTTTAAATCCAACCACCAGAGTGCAACTGGGAGTCCAATTTAAATTTAACAGTTGCCATGTGAATTGCCAAGAGTTTGAAAAACGTCAGCTGCAAGAATACACTGGGGCTGGTCTGCTCAATAAAAAGGTGGCTGAGTTTTACACTGCTTCTTGTGCTTCAGGAGAAGCAAGATTTGCTGGCCCTGGAATTGCTCAATATCATTCACTACGATTCCTGGTTACAGTACCTTTTGCCTGGCAGCATGTCAACTTAGCCAGCTGACTGACAGGAAACAGATACAAAAAGTATAAATAAGGCCGTGCCATTACGTTAGAGAGACAGAGAGGGCGGGACAGAGAGAAAGGGTAATAGAGACACACACACACAGAAGAAAGATGGGCCTTTTGCAACAAAGCCATTCTATACTTTTACTGGTGTCACTATTACTGCAGCTTTTCTGTCTTTTAGATTTTAGATTAGATTAGATTAGATTACAGTGTGGAAACAGGCCCTTCGGCCCAACAAGTCCACACCGACCCGCCGAAGCGCAACCCACCCATACCCCTACATTTACCCCTTACCTAACGCTACGGGCAATTTAGCATGGCCAATTCACCTGACCTGCACATCTTTGGGCTGTGGGAGGAAACCGGAGCACCCGGAGGAAACCCACGCAGACACAGGGAGAACGTGCAAACTCCACACAGACAGTCGCTCGAGGCGGGAATTGAACCCGGGTCTCTGGCGCTGTGAGGCAGCAGTGCTAACCACTGTGCCACCGTGTCGCCCACTGAACAACAGTGTTGTAATTTCCCATGCCGATATCTGGAAGGGAGGGGAATAGGTTTTGACTTTATATAATAATGATAAATGACTGACAATGAGCCTGCCCTTCAGTTGATACCTCTCTGATTGTTATACCCATTGAGGTCAATCAGGAGCAAGAGAAATGTAATGCAACCTGCCAATTCAATACCACTTATTATATTGCTGAAAGTGAACAACTATACTTAGGCACACAAAAGTTAAGGGAAACATTTGACTTGCATAAACATAATGAAAAATTTATTACCAACACACATTCTCCCTCCTCTGGATTGGGGCATTTGACAGTTGAAAACTCCGGATCTGGATCCTTCTGTTCTGGAACTGGAATGGGTGGAGCAAAACCAAATGCCTTGAAAGCGGATTTCACATACTCGTGCCCAACACCATGAAAGGACGTGTGCACAAACTTGAGCGGTGTCTTTCTGTTAAGTTCTCTAAACAGTAGGAAACAAGCACCTCAGTGTCCAACATCATAATGGGGAGGGTTAACACAGCACTCACGTTAGGGAAGGAAACAAGCTAAAAATTGTTAGAGACAAATACACAATTCAATCGAATGGAAATTCAATGTTAAAGCAGCAAATTAAAACAACCCAGCTTTTCTTTCATTTAAAAATGTAGGATGGGACACCAGCAGCTATCCATCTCTCCCCCATGGTTTAAGTAAATAAAGGATATTCACTGATTGAGATTGTTGATTTGTGGCGGTGAGGTAGAAGATAAAGTAGGAGAAAAATACATGAGTGGAGAAATGATCCGAATTCACTTTAACTAAACAAAACTGATGTATGTTGATTATATAATTAACAACAAAAAAGTCCAGATGGCTTTTTACAACAATAGGTATGAAGTCACCATTTAGCTAAGTAATAGACTTGTTATTCCAGATTACAATGAAAATCATATTTCACCATCTACCAGGGTGAGATTTAAACTGGTATCTCCTGAACCTTAGTCTAGGTTCTGGATTATTAGTCTGATCACATTATCACTATGCTACTGCCTCCCTCTTGTAACAGGTGTTGTGGCACTGTGGTATCATCCCTACCTGTGGGTAAAAGATCCAGATTAAAGTCCCACCTGCCACTTGAAGCATAAGTGGAACCCCCCCAGCTCCTGAATGATATGGGCATTAGCAAGAATGTTGAGAAATCGTGCAAGCTAGCCAATGAAGAGCTCCTGGACATTAACAGCTAGAAGTCTCATTTTTCAGCCAAGTGTTGAACAGAGAGACAAAATTCTCACTTGAGTAGTGAGGAGTTACATTAGCATCCTCAATACTATGTCATTGTTGATATGCAGATTCCCAGTCTCCCACCTACTGGACAGAAACTAGGCAGCAACAATTCCCAACATGAAAGTCACAGTGATAACTTGGTAACTCCAACTCATCACTAGTTCCTCCAGATTTCTATCAGTCATCAGTATCTCAGGGCATAATCCACGCACAGCAATCACACACAGCTGTCAGCAAAATTCTTGGACACAACATGTTCGGAAAGGTAGAAAAGGACATAAAGGGGCAAGGTGTGCGGTATTGAGGAAAAAGTGATGCTATGCTGAAGAAAGAGGATGTCCCAGAGGGGTCATGAAACAATTTGGCTAGAGCTAAGGATTTAATTTTTAAAAAGTGAATTACATTGCATGATGTCGTCCATTGGCTCATGGAAAAGATGCAGAGAAACATACCTGCAAGGGAATTACATAGAGGGGCTGAACAGTTATAATAGGAAAGTTTAATTATCAGAATATAGTCTGGGATAATAGTAATGCAAGGAGTAGAGAGGGGCAAGAGGTGTGTGTAGTAAATTTCCAGTCCAATGGAAAAGGAAGGACTGATTGAACAAGGTCTTGGGAATTCGGAGGACCAAGTAGATCAAATGTCAGTGGGAGAACATTTCCAGGAGTCATTAATCTTGGGTTAGGGCCACTACAGAAAAGGAAAATGAACAACCAGCAGCAAGATTAATTCAACACACATATCCAGCACTGGGGCCACAATCATTTATAAAATATATTAATGACTTGCACGAGAGAAGTAAATGCACTATCGTAAAATTTGTGGATGACACAAAAATAGATGGGAAGGCAAGTATTGAAAACAATATAAAAAGAGTCTACAGAGGGATACAGTCAGACTAACCGAGTTGGCTAAAATTTGGTGGCTTGAATATAATCTGGGAAAATGGGAGGCTAAGTATTGTGGCAGGAAAAAAGACAAACTGATAATTATTTAGAAGGGGAAAGACTGCAAAAGCTGTAGCACAGAGGGATTTGAAGGTCCATGAATCACAAAAGCTAGTATCCATGTCCAACAGGCAACAGAAAAGGCAAATGAAATGTTCATCTTTAGTTAAAAGCAAATTAAGTATAAAAATAGGGAAATTGAGTCAGAGAGATGTACAGCTTTGGCTTTGATCTCTATGTCATCATTGCCAACAGGAGTAATGCCAGAAGACTGGAGGATAGCAAATGTTGCTGTGGTTCTGTTCGCCGAGCTGGAAGTTTTTGTTGCAAACGTTTCGTCCCCTGTCTAGGTGACATCCTCAGTGCTTAGGAGCTTCCTGTGAAGCACTTCTGTGGTGTTTCCTCTGGCATTTATAGTGGCCTGTCCCTGCCGCTTCCGGTTGTCAGTTTCAGCTGTCCGCTGTAGTGGCCGGTATATTGGGTCCAGGTCGATGTGTTTGTTGATGGAGTTTGTGGATGAGTGCCATGCTTCTAGGGATTCCCTGGCTGTTCTTTGTTTGCTTGCCCTATAATGGTAGTGTTGTCCCAGTCAAATTCATGTTGCTTGTCGTCTGCGTGTGTGGCGACTAGGGATAGCTGGTCGTGTCGTTTCGTGGCAGAAACTACAGCAGAACTACAGCAGAAACTGAAACACCTGATCAGCGGATCCAGACACTCTATACAATCAACACAGGAATTCTTGGACATCATCAGAAATATACACATAGACAAGGAAGAAACCATGGTCTCATTCGACGTAACGGCACTGTTCACCTCTATTGACAAAGCCCTAGCCAGAGAAACAATAGCCAACCTGCTGAACAGACAGAACAGACAACAGGACGTTGAACCTATCAACAAAGACGGCATACTCAAACTACTGGACCTGTGCCTCACAACACACTTCACATTCAACAAACAGGTATACGAACAAATCAACGGAACACCCATGGGACTCATAGCAGAAGCAGTAATGCAAAGGCTAGAACAAACAGTCTTACCACAAATTCAACCCAAACTCTGGATCAGATACGTTGATGACACCTTTGTAATCATTAAAAACACAGAAATAGAGAAAACACACCGGATCAACAACCCCACACTCACAGGAATCCGATTCACGAGAGAGGAAGAAAAGGACAACCAACTCCCATTCCGAGACGTGAGGGTACA
>NC_057715.1:117437212-117439519 GCF_004010195.1 Chiloscyllium plagiosum | reverse complement strand
TGGATGCGGATCGTTAGGTGTCTTCCTGTTTGTCCTATATAGTGTTTTTTGCAGTCCTTGCATGGGATTTTGTACACTACATTAGTTTTGCTCATCCACAAACTCCATCAACAAACACATCGACCTGGACCCAATATACCGGCCACAACAGCGGACAGCTGAAACTGACAACCGGAAGCGGCAGGGACAGGCCACTATAAATGCCGGAGGAAACACCACAGAAGCGCTTCACAGGAGGCTCCCAAGCACTGAGGATGTCACCTAGACAGGGGACGAAACGTTTGCAACAAAAACTTCCAGCTCGGCGAACAGAACCACAGCAACGAGCACCCGAGCTACAAATCTTCTCACAAACTTTGAATAGCAAATGTTGTTCCCTTTTTTAAGAAGGGGAGTCTGGACAATGCTGGTAATTATAGGCCAGTGAGCCTTACTTTGGCTGTGGGTAAGGTGTAGGAAAAGGTTTTAAGAGATAGGATTTATAACTATCTGGAAAGGTTATAATCATCTGCCTGGAAAGGAATAATTTGATTAGGGATAATCAACACGGTTTGGTGAAGTGTAGGCTGCGCCACACTAACCTTACTGAGTTCTTCGAGAAGGTGACAAAACAGGTGGATGAAGGTAAAGCAGTTTTTGTGGTGTATATGGACTTCAGTAAGGCGTTTGATAAGGTTCCACATGGTAGGCTATTGCACAAAATACGGAGTTTCGGGATTGAAGGTGATTTAGATCAGAAATTGGCTAGCTGAAAGAAGTAATAGGGTGGTGGTTGATGGGAAATGTTCATCCTGGAGCTCAGTTACCAGCAGTGCACTGCAAGGATCTGTTTTGGGCCCACTGCTGTTTGTCATTTTTATAAACTGGCTGAAAGGTAGAAGACAGAGAGCGGTGGTGGAGGAGGGTTGTTTACAGACTGGAGGCCTGTCACCAGTGAAGTGCCACAAGGATCAGTGCTGAGTCCACTACCTTTCATCATTTATAGAAATGATTTGGATGCGAGCATAAGAGGTATAGTTAGTAAGTTTACAGATGACACCAACATTGGAGCGTAGTGGATAGCGAAGAAGATTACCTCAGATTACAATGGGGTCTTGACCAAATGGGCCAATGGGATAAGTGGTAGATGGAGTTTAATTCAGATAAAGGCGAGGTTCTGTGTTTTGGGAAAGCAAACCTTAGCAGGACTCATACACATAATGGTAAGGTCCTCAGGAGTGTTGCTGAACAAAGAGACCTTGGAGTGCAGGTTCATAGCTCGTTGAAAGTGGAGTTGCAGGTAGATACGACAGTGAAGGTGTTTGGTATGCTTTCCTTTATTGTCAGAGTTTTGAGTACAGGAGTTGGGAGGTCATGTTATGGCTGTACAGGACATTGGTTGGAATACTGTGAGCAATTCTGGTCTCCTTCCTATCAGGAAGATGTTGTGAAATTTGAAAGGATTCCGAAAAGATGCTGCCAGAGTTGGAGGATTTGATCTATATGGAGAGGCTGAACAGGCTGGGGTTGTTTTCCCTGGAGTGTCAGAGGCTGAGGAGTGATCTTATTGAGGTTTACAAAATTATGATTGGGCATGGATAGGGTTAATAGACAAAGTCTTTTTCCTGGGGTCGGGGAGTCCAGAACTAGAGGACGTAGGTTTCGGGTGAGAAGGGAAAGATATAAAAGAGACCTAAGGGGCAACCTTTTCATGCAGAGGGTGGTGCAATAGACAAAGTCTTTTTCCTGGGGTCGGGGAGTCCAGAACTAGAGGACGTAGGTTTAGGGTGAGAGGGAAAGATATAAAAGAGACCTAAGGGGCAACTTTTTCCATGCAGAGGGTGGTGCGTGCATGGAATGAGCTACCAGAGGAAGTAGTAAAGGCTGGTACAATTGCAACATTTAAAAGGCATTTGGATGAGTGTACGAATACGAAAGGTTATGTAGGTTATGGAGTTCAATGTAGGTAATTGTGAGGTGATTCACTTTGGTAAGAGTAACAAAAAGACGGGTACTGGGCTAATGGTCGGATACTTGGTAGTGTGGATGAGCAGAGGGATCTTGGTGTCCATGTACACAGATCTCGGAAAGTTGCCACCCAGGTAAATAGTGCGGTGAAGAAGGCATATGGCATACTGGTTTTATTGGTAGAGGAATTGAGTTCCGGAGCCCTGAGGTCATGTTGCAGTTGTATAAGACTCCGGTGCGGCCGCATCTGGAGTATTGTGTGCAGTTTTGGTCGCCATACTATAGGAAGGATGTGGAGGCACTGGAACGGGTGCAGAGGAGGTTTACCATGATGTTGCCTGGTATGGTAGGATGATCGTA
>NC_057715.1:117423469-117432115 GCF_004010195.1 Chiloscyllium plagiosum | reverse complement strand
TTATGGTCAGAGAGTGGTGGGGGCATGGAATGCGCTGCCTGTGGGAGTGGCAGAGTCAGAATCATTGGCGACCTTTAAGCGGCAATTGGATAGGTACATGGATGGGTGCTTAAGCTAGGACAAATGTTCGGCACAACATCGTGGGCCGAAGGCCTGTTCTGTGCTGTATTGTTCTATGTTCTATGTCTGTTTCCGTGCTGTAGTTCTCTATGACGCTAAATGATCTGGATGTGGGTGTAAAAGGATGGGTTAGTAAATTTGCAGATGACACTAAGGTAGGCAGAGTTATGAATAGTGCCAAAGGATGTTGTGGGTTACAGAGGGACATAGATAAGATGCAGAGCTGGGCGGAGAAGTGGCAAATGGAGCTTAATGAGGAAAAGTGTGAGGTAGTTCACTTCGGAAGAACTAACAGGAATGCAGAGTACTGGGCTAATGGTAAAATTCTTAGCAGTTTGGATGAAGAGAGAGATCTTGATGTCCTGGCACATAAATTCCTTAAAGTTGTCACCTAGATAGATAGGGTTATTAAGAAGACATATGGTGTGTTGGCATTTATTGGTAGGGGGATTGGGTTTCAGAGCCATGAGATCATGCTTCAGCTGTACAAGACACTAGTAAGGCTGCACCTGGAGTATTGCATACAGTTCTGGTCACCACTTTATAGGAAGGATGTGGAAGCTTTGGAAAGAGTTCAGAGGAGATTTACTAGGATGTTGCCTGGTACGGAAGGAAGGTCTTATGAGGAAAGGCTGAGGGAACTGAGGCTGTTTTCATTGGAGAGAAGATTGAGAGGTGACTTAATCGAGATGTATGAGATAATCAGAGGGTTAGATAGGGTGGACGGTGAGAGTCTGTTTCTTCGGATTGCGAAGGCTAACATGAGGGGACACAGCTTTAAATTAAGGGGTGATAGATTTCGGACAGGTATCAGGGTAGTTTCTTTACTCAGTAGTAGGGGTGTGGAATGGCATAGTTGCAACAGTAGTGGACTCACCGATGTTAAGGGCATTTAAATGGGCACTGGGCATATATGTGGATAATAAGGAACGGTGTAGGTAGATGGGCATCAGATTAATTTCACAGATCGACCAACATCGAAGGCCGAAGGGTCTGTACTGCGCTGTAACATTTGTGTTCTATACTCATTGGAGTTTCGAAGAATGGGAGGGAGACCTTATTGAAATATACAAAGCCTTGGGAGCTTGACAGGGTAGATGCACAGAGGTTGTTCCTCATTGTGGAGGAGTGCAAGATCAGAAGGCATAATCTCAGAGTGATCAATTTGCTGAATTATTTACCAAAGGCTTGTCAGGGCTGGGTCACTAAGTATACTCAAGGCTGAGATAGACAGATTATTAATCAGCAAAGGAATCAAGAATTATGGGGAAAGGTAGGAAAGTGGAGTTGAGGATCATCAGATCAGCCATGATCTTATTGAATAAGTGGACTCAATGGGCCAAATGGCCTTCTTCTGTTCTTGTGGTCTGAAGGGAGAGCCAAGATCAAGGGTATTGACTGGGAGGTCTAGTCGGCCCCTGCAGGCCTGGCTGAGGTGCTTGGTGAACTGTTCCTAAGTTTACATTCAGTCACCCCGATGTAGACAAGACCACATTGGGAGCACCTGATGCAGTAAACTAGGTTGGAAGAGAGGCAAGTGAACCTCTGTCTGACTTGGAAGGGTTTTTTGGGGCCCAGGATGAAGGTGAGGGGGGGGTGTACCAGCAGGTTTTGCATCTTTTCCGGTTGCTGGGGAAGGTATTAACACTTATCTTCCGTCTGGGAAGCCTACAGCCCCTCCCCCTCCCTTTCACTCCTCCCAGCCACTTACTGGATTTATTCCTCCCATTGACCAACCATGTTGTACCCTCTGCCTATCTTCACCTATCTCCACCACCACCCTGCCTCTGCCACCTCTTTTAGCTGCAACTCCCCTCACATCCACCTTCAGTCCTGAAGAAAGGTACTGGATTCATTCCTCCCAGTGACCAACCATGTTGTACCCTCTGCCTATCTCCACCACCACCCTGCCTCTGCCACCTCTTTTAGCTGCAACTCCCCTCACATCCACCTTCAGTCCTGAAGAAAGGTGAAACCCGAAGAGTCGACTTCTCCACCTCCTGATACTGTGTTCTTCCAGCCTCCTGAGTGCCTACTCAAGACAAGAGAAAATGAGGTCTGCAGATGCTGGAGATCAGAGATGGAAATGTGTTGCTGGAGAAGCGCAGCAGGTCAGGCAGCATCGAGGGAACAGGAGAATCGACGTTTCGGGCATTAGCCCTTCCTGAAGAAGGGCTAATGCCCGAAACGTCGATTCTCCTGTTCCCTAGATGCTGCCTGACCTGCTGCGCTTCTCCAGCAACACATTTCCATCCCTACTCAAGACAAGGTTGGCAGGAAAAGTTAGCAGCTGAACAATGGGCTACTTTCAAAGAAGGAATGGTTTGGACACAGTGAAGGAACCTTTCCCTTGTAAGGGAAGGGAGCGCAAACAAATCTAGAGCTCCCTAGATGAAAAAGATGAAGAAATTATGAAGAAGGAACAACAATGTGCTTATGACAGTATTAAGTTTTGGCGATGCAAACAAAGGGGCCGATGTAATGGACGGATCCACACCAAGAGTGGCACTGTGATAAAAATAATAAATGAACACACATTCCGCTTCTGCAGCAAGTGTCCAAGTTGCGAAAGTGAAAACAAGTTTAAAATGTCGTGCAGAAGAATCGCAGGAAGTACCTAGTGTTCTTATTAACGAATGTGTAGCTGATGTCCCTCAGTCAGTCTTAGCATCTTTACCGATGACAAGCGGCATGAAGAAAATAATTTGACGAAAAAGGAATGATATTAGTTTAGCGCCACCAAACCCTACTGATCTTCAGCATTTGGTGATTCCAATTACATACAAAGTATATAAGACAGATAATGGAGCAGAAGAAACATTTCTTTTGGCGGATAGTGGTCAAGGAAGTAATCGTATAATCATATTTGGCAGGGAATCTTGGATACATTATTTAGCAGAATTGAGATTTATTTATGGAACAGCTGATAGCGGGTTATCCACCACAAATAAAGCCGATGTCCCTCAGTCAGTCTTAGCATCTTTACCGATGACAAACGGCATGAAGAAAATAATTTGACGAAAAAGGAATGATATTAGTTTAGCGCCACCAAACCCTACTGATCTTCAGCATTTGGTGATTCCAATTACATACAAAGTATATAAGACAGATAAGGGAGCAGAAGAAACATTTCTTTTGGCGGATAGTGGTCAAGGAAGTAATTGTATAATCATATTTGGCAGGGAATCTTGGATACATTATTTAGCAGAATTGAGATTTATATATGGAACAGCTGATAGCGGGTTATCCACCACAAATAAAGCCAAAAAAAAAATTGAGACGCAGACGATAGAATAAGAAAAATTGTTCTTGAATACGGTGAAAGAGATTGTTTGGAATATCTTAGAGGAATAGCGCATAACTATCAAATGAACTAAAAAATTTCATTGTTTAATATTAATGTGAGATTTTACTGCCATTATAAAGATTTTAAAAATATATTTCCTTTTTCTGGTTGAAGTTTGTAACTCATTTTTATATATAACCAATAAAATGATATTTATTTTACCTCTTTTTAAAAAATCACTATGTAGTATGTAGTTGTATAAATAAAGGGGACTGAGAAGTATGAAAGAACAGGTGGGAGGGAAAACAATCAGTACAGTGAGTCATAGAGATGTAAAGCATGAAAACAGACCCTTCAGTCCAACCCGTCCATGCCATCCAGACATCCCAACCCAATCTAGTCCCACCTGTCAGCACCTGGCCCATATCCCTCCAAACCCTTCCTATTCATATACCCATCCAAATGCCTATTAAATATTGCAATTGTACCAGCCTCCACCACTTCCTCTGGTAGCTCATTCCATATACGTACCACCCTCTGCGTGAAAACGTTACCCCTTAGGTCTCTTTTATATCTTTCCCCTCTCACCTTAAACCTATGCCCTCTAGTTCTGGACTCCCCGACCCCAGGAAAAGACTTTACCTATTTATCCTATCCATATGTATATTTCCAATGGCGAATTGTCTCCAGAGGTCAAACAACCCCAGTGGAGAGACGCTGGTGGAGAACTGGCAGTGACTAATCATCGGCAGCGAATCTGCACCAACCCCAGTGTTGGAGCCCTTCTTGATGCAGACATGATAGGCCAGATGGCCTCCTTCTGCACCATATCAATTGTGTGTTATTGTACCGCAGCCTTTTGATTCAGGATACACCCAGAAATGCTGCTTAGCATTTCCCAGATAAATATCTCATTATTCTGCCTTGCACAATATACAAAGATTTGGATGATATCTTGTGATGAAGTGGTAATATCCTCACCTCTGGGCCAGGAAGCCCAGGTTCAAGACTCCACAAGTTACAACATATTTGAATAGATTGATTATAATAAGGAGTTGAGATTATAGATTATAGGAACTCGTAGCACTTTTCCGCAGATCATTCTTGTTTTTGACCATGTGCTTCTATATTTCAAGCAGTGTCCAAAATTAATTATACTGGAAGGAAATATTCAGCGGGTCAGGCACCTTGGAGATGGAACCCCCTTGAGTACAAGTGACTGCTATTTTCCCTCTGCTCCTTTCTCCCTCAGCTGTCACGTGCACAAACTCCCCTCAATATTTCAACCAACTGGCAGTTCCTCACATCAGAGTCTTGAGTGCCTAGAAGCTATTCAATCCCAGTGACAAAATTCAGATGACCTGTTATTCAATGTCTACAACAGAAATTGCTCCACAGTTTGACAAACTTTGACCAGTCTTCCACTTTCTAACATAAAATGGTTGTGGCCAAAGCTGACATTCAGCATACTGTCTGGTGTACCGAAGTTGCTGGAATGACTGCAGTACCATAAAATGGAGGTAAAAACAAGGACTGCAGATGCTAGAAATCCGAGTCTAGATTACAGTGGTGCTGGAAAAGCACAGCAGGTCAGGCAGCATCCGAGGAGCAGGAAAATCGACCATTTGGGCAAAAGCTCTTCATCAGGTATACCATAAAATGGAGTCAACACTTTCAGCAGGAGAGGAGAAAGGTGAAAGAAATAGCCGAGACCTTTCTGCATCCAGAGAACTATTCACCTAAAGCAAATAAATCAACACCAAAGCTTTCTCAAAAGGATTAAAAAGGAATGAGAAGATTTGTATAATTAAAATGAACCTGTTAATTATCAGATTTCAACTGGACATCTCACAGCAGCACATGCTATTAAGATCACAGCACAATTGTAAATGGAAAAAGAAATCTAACCATATGAACAATCTATTTTTGTCACTACAGTGAGGCATGGATTGATTAATTGAAGAAAGAGGAAGCAGGCAATTAAAATAATTATTCATTTGGGAGCAAACCAGGCAAATTCAATTTCAAGGGACATGGGGCAGTGTGCACATAATCAACTGTCACACAGATGGTCTTCAAAGATACCTGAAACATTGATCTCAAAATGAGTCTATCAAGTCACAATTCAGGTAATTATACAGCCACAACATAAAAACAGAAGCAGGAACTGGTGAATAACACTAATGGAATTTGGCCAACTATCATACAGACGTCCTTCCACCCTTAAATCAGTCACTTGGCATTGAATTTGGTGAAAACAAGGACTGCAGATGCTGGAAACCAGAGTCTAGATGAGAGTGATTAGATTACTTTAGATTACTTTAGTGTGGAAACAGGCCCTTCGGCCCAACAAGTCCACACCGACCCGCCGAAGCGCAAACCACCCATACCCCTACATTTACCTCTTACCTAACACTACGGGCAATTTAGCATGGCCAATTCACCTGACCCTGCACATCTTTGGACTGTGGGAGGAAACCGGAGCATCCAGAGGAAACCCACGCAGACACGGGGAGAATGTGCAAACTCCACACAGTCAGTCGCCTGAGGCGGGAATTGAACCAGGGTCTCTGGCGCTGTGAGGCAGCAGTGCTAACCACTGTGCCACCGTGCCGCCGCCCGTGCTGCTGGAAAAGCACAGCAGGTCAGGCAGCATCCAAGCAGCAGGAAAATCAATGTTTCGGGCAAAAGCCCTTCATATGAATTTGGTGAGACATGCTCTCTCAATTTCATAGTTACAATCAAATGATCTTACTCAAGCAGGTACAAGAATGGATGATTTATGCAGGATCTTGTTTCAGTGGAGTGTGCAATACTCTGATGGTTAGATTATATAAAGCCATGACGTGGAGATGCCAGTGTTGGACTGGGGTGGACAAAGTCAGACATCATACGACACCAGGTTATAATCCAACAAGTTTACTTAAAATCACAAGTTTTCAGAGCAGTGTGATTTTAAATAAACCTGTTAGATTATAACCTGGTGTCATGTGACTGCTGACTTAGATTACAAAAGCACCTCCTAAAATGAGAGTGTGTTGCCTGAAAAGCACAGCAGGTCAGGCAGCATCCAAGGAGCAGAAACATTGACGTTTTGGACCGGTATCCTTAATCAGGAAAATTCCTGATTAAGGGCTCTAGCCCAAAACGTCGATCTGCTTGCTCCTTGGATGCTGCCTGACCTACTGTGCTTTTCAGGTGGTAAAAACAATGACTGCAGATGCTGGAAACCAGATTCTGGATTAGTGGTGCTGGAAGAGCACAGCAATTCAGGCAGCATCATGCTGCCTGAATTGCTGTGCTCTTCCAGCACCACTAATCCAGCTACTGTGCTTTTCAGGCAACACACTCTCAACTCTGATTGCCAACATCTGTAGACCTCACTGTCTCCACTGCCTCGGATGGGCAGACTGTAGAAAGACTCTATAGTTTACCTCATGACAGTTCTTTGTCAGATAGTGGGATCTAGACTAGGAAGTCTTTAAAAGCACAACACATATACACTCCTCTCATGAACACATTATTCCATTTTCTTAAAAAAAAAATTAGTCAACACAACCTGTGAATCTACGTGATGTAGTGGCACACTGTGATGTGCTCTAGCGTGTTGCATGATTTTGCAACAAAATGGCTATGAATTGATATGGCCACATTCTGATCTCAGTCATGCTCCTGATGGAAGTCTTAAACTCATACTCAGCATCTCAAACAAGAGTAGGAGAAAGTTAAAATGAAGCATTAAATTTACTCATCCAGGCACAATGGCTAGTCCTGGCTACAGAACAATCAGATAAATGACAACAGAATTTAGATGAAATGCAAATTAGTACACTTAAGCAAACACTGTATACTCAAATCAAACTGGGAATGAGGCGGTTTCATTGCATCCTCTTTAAAGCTTTCAATATTTTTAATTTCAAAATTAGTTTGTTTTGTCAGGGAGATAGATAAAATAATCCATTGCCAGAAAAGCTATCCATTAAGGAAAGGACCTGTAGAGTTAATCAAATATGTTCAAAACAATAGCAATTCCTTAGATAGAGCAGGAAGAATTGGGAAAAGGAACAGGGTAAGAAGTCACATGACACCAGGTTATGGTCCAACTGGTTTATGTGAAATCACAAGCTTTCAGAGCATTGCTCCTTCAGGTGAACCATAACCTGGTTTCATGTCATTTTTGACCATGTCCACCCCAGCCCAACAGCGGCACCTGCACATCAGGGAAAAGGAAGGGAGGGAATTCAAAATTATTTGTACACTGTCTGACAGTTTGCTGGAGGTAGTGTTATATGGTTCATTATTGGAAAAGGTTAACTTCACAGGACTATGGGGAAAAAGTTGAGTGTGACAGCAGTTGAATTACTCCTTTGGAATACAATAAGAAACTAAATGGTTGCAGCAGAAAAGAAAGTCATTCTATGAAATACAATATCCAGTCAACAAGAAAAATAGATGGATTTACATGTCATAGAAAGTAGGAGCAGGAGGCAATTTAGCCTGTTGTGTCTGCTCTATCCTGCCATTCAGGACATACAGAACCTGCTAAAAATCAGGCTTGAGGCCTTCAGAAAAAGAGACCCACTCAAATATAAGGAATCCAGGCAGGACCTTCGCGGAGCCATTAAGACAGCCAAGGACCAATACCGATCCAAAGTAGCAACCCAGACTGACACCTGGCAACTATGGCAAGGACTGAATGACATCGCAGGTTCTAAAAAAGTGACAGTACAACATAGCAGACAATGACACATCCCTCCCAGATCGCCTCAACGCCTTCTGTGCTCGCTTTGAGCAGAATTTCGGCAGAGAGGTAGCATCTATTTTGACAAGTCCTGACGAATATATCCCAACAGTCACTGCATTAGAAGTCAGATCAGTTTTCCTTCGTGTGAATCCAAGGTAAACAATGGGAGTACTAGACAGTGCATTCAGAGCATGTGCAGATCAACTTGCAGAGGTGTTCTCAGACATCTTCAACCTCTCCCTGCAGCAGGCCACTGTCCCTGCATGTTTCAAGAGGGCCAACATCATCCTTGTGTCTCAATGACTACCGCCCAGTGGCCCTAACTTTGGTGGTCATGAAGTGCTTTGAAAGGCTGGTCATGACATCAACCACCTCCAGCCTCCCCACTACTCTTGATATATTTCCCTCCCCTCCCCTATCAGCGTTCCGGAAAGACCACTCCCTCCGCAACTCCCTCGTCAGGTCCACACCCCCCACTAATCCAACCTCCACTCCC
>NC_057715.1:117408047-117423051 GCF_004010195.1 Chiloscyllium plagiosum | reverse complement strand
GATTCTCCTGCTCCTTGGATGCTGCCTGACCTGCTGTGCTTTTCCAGCAACACATTTTTCCACTCCAATTTGCCTATTGGACCAACAGATCCATGTCAGGTGCCATATCACTTGCCCTTCACTCCTCCCTAGAACATCTTGACACCAAGAATATCTGTGTAAGAATCCTATTCATTGACTACAGTTCAGCCTTCAACACAATTATCCCCTCGAGACTGATTACTAAACTTAGTGAATTGGACTAAGCCCCACTCTCTGAAATTAGATCCTCAGTTTCCCGACCCACAGGCCACTATCAGTGAAAACTGGGGACAATATTTCATCCTCATTAACACTCAACACTGGAGCTCCCAGGGGTGTGTACTCAATTCCCTGCTGTACTCACTGTATACCCTGACTGCGTCGCCAAATACCTGACTAATGCCATTTACAAGTTCGCTGATGACACCACCATAGTCAGTCGAATCTCAGGTGGCAACGAAACAGAATACAGACAGGAGGTGGAAAACCTGGAAAAATGGTGCACTGAGAATAACCTAGCTCTCAGTGCCAGCAAAACCAAGGAACTCATTATTGACTCATGCCCCCCTACATATTAACAGCACAGAGGTGGAACGAGTGGAAAGTGTCAAGCTCCTGGGAGTGGTCATCCAAAAGAAGCTGTTTTGTACTCTTCATGTGGACGCATTGGTTACAAAGACTCAACATCTCTTCTTCCTCAGGCAGCTGAGGAAATTTGGCATGACGGCAAATACCCTTGCCAATTTTTATAGGTGCACCATCGAGAGCATTCTGTCTGGATGTATCACTACCTGGTATGGCAACTGCATCATTCAAGATCGGAGACGGTTACAGAGAGTGGTGAACTCAGCCCAGACAATCACAAAACACCAACCTCCATTTACCAGGCTCGCTGTCAAGGAAAAGCCGCCAGGATTCTTAAAGATCCATCCCACCCTGGCAATGTTTTTCTACAACCTCTACCATTGGGGAGGAAGGTACAGAAGCCTGAACACGTGCACCAGCCGGTTTCGCAACAGTTTCTACCCTACTGTTGTTAGAATACTGAATGGACTCACAAACTCTTAACATTCGCCTGTACCTGTGTTTTAGTTTTTTCTGCTGTTTACCTATTATTTACTATCTATGCTACTTAACTGCATGATCTGCCTGTATTTCTCACAAGATAAAGCTTTTCACTGTGCCTTGGTACACGTGACAATAAATTGAATTGAATCGAATTCAATTCCACTTCTATACCCAATTTTTCTTGATGCCTTTAAAATCTAAAACAAATTTTATTTCTTGAAGATCTTCAGTGACTTGGCTTCCACAGACTTCAGTGGTACAGAACTCCACAGGTTCATTATCTTAGACTGAAGATGGTTTTCCTTTTCTCAATTCGGAATGGTCTGCCCTGTATCCCCTAGTTCTAGACTTCCCAGGGGAAACTGGTCCCTGCATCTAGTCTGCATCTTCCGCCTAGGAACCCTCCAACCACAAGGGATGAACTCGGATTTCACCAGTTTCCTCATTTCCCCTCGCCCCACCTTGTCTCAGTCAAATCCATCGAACTCAGCACCGCCTTCCTAACCTGCAATCTTCTTCCTGACCTCTCCGCCCCCACCCCAGTCTGACCTATCACCCTCACCTTGACCTCTTTCCACCTATCACATTTCCGACGCCCCTCCCCCAAGTCCCTCCCCCCTACCTTTTATCTTAGCCTGCTGGACAAACCTTCCTCATTCCTGAAGAAGGGCTTATGCCCGAAACGTCGATTCTCCTGTTCCCTGGACTGTACTCCTTAGATGGCAAGTCTATCCTTTCTTAGATAAGGAGACCAAAATTATACACAATAGTCCAGGTGTGGTCTCACCAAACCTGATGAACTCAGAATACTACTTTTGACTTCACATCCTCTTAAAATGAAGGCCAATACATCAACTGCCTTCCTAACTGCTTGCTGCACCTGCATCTTATGCTTGAAACATCGATTCTCCTGCTTCTCAGATGCTGCCTGACCAGCTGTGCTTTCCCAGCACCACACTCTTCGACTCTATACACTTTCATTGACAGTTCAAAGACACTCAAAATCCTTTTGTGCATTCACACTTCCCAGTATGTCACTATTTAAATTGTATGCTTCCTTACTGTTTTCCACACCCAAGTGTATAACTTCACATTCAGAAAACATGGACATGTTGAATTTGGTTTCTTCATCCAGGTCATTTTATGTACATCGTGAATAGCTGAGGGGGGAGGGGTCGAGCTTTGATTCTTGCAATACCCTATTAGCCACTGCCTGCCACTCAGAAAAAGACCCATTTATTCCCACTCTGCTTCCTGTCTGTCAGCAGTGCAGTGGTTAGCACTGCTGCCTCACGGCACCAGGGAGCTGGGTTCGATTTCAGCCTCGGGTGACTGTGTGTTTGGAGTTTGTGCATTCTCCCATTGTCTGCATGGGTTTCTGCCAGGTGCTCCGGTTTCCTCCCATAGTCCAAAGATGTGCAGATTAGGTGGATTGGCCATGCTAAATTGCCCATAGTGTCCAGGGATGTAGAGGTGGATGGATCAGCCATGGAAAACACAGGGTTACAGGGATATGATGAGTCGGAGGATCGGAGTGGACATGGGCCAAATGGCCTGCTTCCGCACCATAGGGATTCTATGAAACAATTCTCAATCCATGCCAACATATTACCCCTTACTGTCTTAGCTTTGTCTGCTAACCTCTTACAGAACTTTATCAAAAGCAGTAGTTTGCCCTTCTCCATTCTACTAGCGATATCCTTCAGTAGATTTGTTAAGCATGATTTGCTGTTCATACACCCTTGCTAGTTTTGTCCAATCTTGTTAAATGTTTGTTACCATGTCTTTCAGAACAGACTCCAGCATTTTCCCCTTGACAGGCAGTTCATGGTTTAGGAGCAGCTCACTTATGAAGGCTTGTACTATAAGTGAGAGTGCATATTAATGCTCATTTAAGGATTTGAAATATAAATTTTTGCACTAACTTACAAATAGTTATTTTATATTGTGCTATATTGTGTTCTAACTTGTGTACAAATTAACTTCTAAACATACTCAGGAATAGAACCCACTCCTAACCCTAGGACTGCCTGTACTGATGTTGAGTGAACTGATCTGTAACTCTGTTCTTTCAGAGCCTTCCTTAATTTCATTCTGCATAAATACAAGAATATGAAACGCACTATATGATAGACACATAGTTTATTCTCAGCCTTGAAAATTAAGAATAGGCCTACTGACTCTCACCATGGAGTTATTAGGCTGACATATTTGTGTGGTATGGAGAATGGAAAGCACTATCAAAAGTGGTATTGATCACATAAGGCATATCAGGTAAGCATATACGATACCATGATGTAAGCCATAAGATAGAACAGCAGAATTGGCCATTTTGCACATTGAGCCCATTCCACCATTATGTGTTTCTCTACACATTAGAGAACCCCATACTAATCAAGGGCCTATCTCTTAGTCTTAAATATACTCAATGACTTGGCCTCCACAGCCTTCTGTGGCAAAGAATTTCACAGATTCACCATCTGGCTGAAGAAATTCCTTTTCACCAACTGGAAAGAGTCATCCCTTCACTCTGAGGCGTGTTCTGGCCAACACTTATCCACTTACTAGACCCACTCGAAGTCATTATCTGATAATTTACCTCAAGACTGCTTGTAGAATCCAACTGCATTGGTTGTGACACACTGTGGGATGTCCCAAATTTCTTTCCTTCTGTTTTTCCAAAAGTACTCTGCTTAAGGTAGAATTAGAATTATCAAAGAACTAAGTGCTGTATGCTGAGATATGGTGAATAAAAACAAGAATATGTGAATGCTCCCAATCTCTGCCTGTGGGAGGTGCTCATCAGAAGGCAAAGTGAAAATTGAGCAAAGTACAGATCACTATAACTCTTGCATGTGAGTTAATGTCTGCTGTGACCCTGGAGATGGGGAAGTGGAACATATAACTTTTTTTTAAGTTGTAAATACAAGTGGAAGTTGCAACATTTAGAACAGATCATTCCAAACTTTTTGCAGCTGTCAGCCTGATAAAGCAAGAATTCAATAAAATGGTACAATGTATCAGAGAAGCACAACCACTATGTAAATGTGCTAAGGCACATCACAGCAACACAGGACAACCAAGTATGACAGAGCTCGAGGTGATCTTAAATCAGGTAACCAAAAGCTTGGTCAAAAACAATATGCTTTAAGAATTATCTTAAAAGGAAGAAAGCAAAGTAAAGAGGCAGAGGGTGTAGGCAGGGCTTTCAGAGTTCAAAATCTTGGCAAGTGAAGCCACGGCAACCAATGGGATGGAGGGACTAATGACTGGAGAGAGACTGGATCAGTTAGGACTACAGTGTTTTAGCCTTTATTAATAGAGGGATTGAGTTCCGGAACCAGGGGGTTACGCTGCAGCTGTACAAAGCTCTGGTATGGCCACACTTGGAGTATTGTGTACAGTTCTGGTCACTGCATTATAAGAAGGATGTGGAAGCTTTGGAAAGGGTGCAGAGGAGATTTACTAGGATGTTGCCTGATATGGAGGGAATGTCTTACGAGGAAAGGCTGAGGGCCTTGAGGCTGTTCTCATTAGAGAGAAGAAGGTTGAGAGATGACTTAATAGAGACATACAAGATAATCAGAGGGTTAGATAGGGTGGACAGGGAGAGCCTTTTTCTAAGTACGGGGATGGCGAACACGAGGGGACACAGCTTTAAAGTGAGGGGAGATAGGTATAAGACAGATGTCAGAGGTAGTTTCTTTACTCAGAGTAGTAAGGGTATGGAATGCTTTCCCTGCATCAGTAGTAGATTCGCCAAGTTTAAGTGCATTTAAGTCGTCACTGGACAGGCAAATGGACGTACGTGGAATAGGCTTCAGATTAGTATGACAGGGCGGCGCAACATCGAGGACCGAAGTTTTTACTGTGCTGTAATGTTCTATGTTCATTGGAGTTTAGAAAAAAAAAGGGGGGGAAATCACATAGAAACCAAAAAAATTCTGATGGGATTAGACAGGGTAGATACACAAAGGATGATGTTCTCGATGGCCAGGGAGGCCAGAACCTGGCATCATAGTCTAAGGACAAGGGGTAGGCCTTTTAAAGTCAGAGATAAGAATGAATTTCCTCACCCAAAGAATGGTGAGACTGTGGAATTCTCAGCCACAGAAAACTTGTTGTTGCCAAAACACTGAAGACTTAAGAACCATATCTGCTCTTTCTTATGACCAAAGGAATTAAAGAATGTGGGGAGAAAGCAGGAACAGGGCACTGAGCTGAATGATCAGGCATGATCATATTGAATAGCAAAGCAGGCTCAAAAGGCCAAATAACCTACTTCTGCTCACACATTCTATGTTTCTATGTTAATGGTGCAATAATTATAATTGTGAACATACACATGAATTAAAGGAGCACAGATAACAGAGTTTAGGGTTGGAGGAAATTATAGAAATAGGGACAAGCAAGGATATGGAGAGATTTGAAATTAAGGATGAGAATTTTTTTTAAAATTAAGACTTTACATAACCAGCTTTTTCAGTGAGCACAGGGGTGATAGGGGCTTTGTTACAAGTAAGCTCAACATTTCTGTGCTTAACTTACATTTCTAATCAAGTACAAGAATTTTAAAAATGACTGATTTCCCATTCCCACACAGTAGTGTCCAAAAATATCAATAAATAGCAATCAACAACGTCGAACATGCTGGGCACAGATAACCACAAGACTCAACAGAAGATTTTGCTACTATGAGCAAGTTTAACTAATTTAAACTTTCCCAGAAGATTCGACCATCCATCTAAAGCACAAAACCAGTGCGTCACTTGATAGCTGCCCTGGGAACAGGGGATGACTATTCAGCCCTTCAAGCCAATTCCACCATTCTATTAGATAGTTGCTACTTGTATCTTAATACCATCCACCTATAACCCTGAGTATTCATGCACAATATATAGTCTATTAATTTAATGTTAAAATTTTAATTTGACTACTTGCCACACACAAAGTCTTTAAGACTTTTGGAGCAAGAGTAATCCTTGACATTATGAAAAGACGCTTCTTGGCACCATCCCCATACAGAATTATACAGCATGGAAACAGACCCTTCAGTCCAACCAGTCCATGCTGAACATAATTCCAAACTAAGCTAGTTCCACCTGCCTGCACTTGCTCCATATCCCTCCAAACCTTTCTTCATCACTTATCTATCTAAATATCTTTTAAACGTTGTAATTCTACCTGCATCCACCGCTCAACTGGAAGTTCATTCCACATGCAAACCACTCTGTACAAAAATTATCCCTCATGTCTTTAAAATTTTTCTCTTCTTACACTAAGAATACGACTCTTAGTCTTGAAATCCCCCACCCTAGGGAAAAGACTTTCATTCACCTTATCTGTATCCCTCATAATTTTCTAACCTATTAATCACTCCTCAACCTCCTACGCTCCAGTGAAAAAAAGTCCCAGCCTCTCCTTATAACTGAAACCCTCCACGTCCGGCAATATCCTGGTAAACTTTTTCTGAACCCTCTCCAGCTTAATAGCATCCTTCCGAGAATAGGGAGACCAGAACTGGACACAGTACTCCAGAAGAGGCCTCACCAATTTCATGAACAGCCTCAACACGACATCCCCACCCCAAACTCAAAAGGTCTGAGCAATGAAGGCAAGTACACCGAACACCTTCTTAACCACCCTGTCTACTAGGAGAAATGAGGACTGATCCTGGAGATCAGAATTGAAGAGTGTCGTGCTGGAAAAGCATAGCTGGGAATGCAATAGGTGGTGAAAGTGACAGGCTGGAGCGGAGGGTGGAGCAGATAGGTGGGAAGGAAGATGGACAAGTCGGACAGTGCTGAGTTGGAAGGTTGGAACTGGGATAAGGTGGGGGAGCATCCGAGGAGCAGGACAATCAACGTTTCAGGCATAAGCCCTTCATGAGGAATGAGCCTCACCTGATCCCAGTTCCAACCTTCCAACTCAACACTGTCCCCTTGAACTGTCCTACCTGTCCATTTTCCTTCCCATCTATCTGCTCCACGCTCCTCTCCAACTTATAACTTTCACCTCAACTTTCATCTACTGTCGCTTTCCCAGCTACCTTTCTCCCAGCCCCACCCTTTTATCACTCAGTCTCCTTGGCCCACAAACCTCATTCCTGATGAAGGGCTTATGCCCGAAACGTACATTCTCCTGCTCCTCGGATGCTGCCTGACCGGCTGTGTTTTTCCAGCACCACACTCTTTGCCTATATGTGATGCAAACTTCAAAGAATTATGTACCTGAACGCAAAGGGCTCTCTGTTCCACAACACTACCCAAAGCCTTGCCATTAATTGTATAAAGTCCTGCCCTTGTTTGTTTTACCAAAATACAATACGTAACATTTATCCAAATTACACTCCATCTGCCACTCCTTAGCCCATTGATCCAGCTGATCAGGATTCCTGTGTAATTTGAGATAACCTCCTTCACTCTCGACTATATCACCAATTTTGGTGTCATCTGTAAATTTGCTAACCATGCTTGCTTTTTATATCTAAATCATTCATATAAATGACAAACAGAAGTGGACCCAGCACCAATCCCTACGGAACACTGTTGGTAACAGGCCTCCAGTCCCAAAAGCAACCCTGCACCACTCGGTCTCCCAATTTTGTATCTAATTGGAAAGCTCATCCTGAATTCCATGTGATCTAACTTTACTAATTAGTCTACCATGTAAAGTTTTGTCCAAGGCTTTTATTAAAGTCCAAGTAAACAAAGTGTAACTAATTAAAATGGTCTATTTTTAAGCTTTCCCCCTATTCTGGATGACTCCCCCCCTTCATCTCAACCAGGGAAAATAGGGTACAGAGAAACCATTTATCCTATCCAATTCCTTAAACATCAGGTCTTGAGGATTTACATTCACTTGTTCTGAATATAATCCTTTTGGCTGAACCAGTCCATCTCAGTATTTATGCTCCACCCGGAATATCCTTCTTTATCTGGTCAAAATTGTTCACAATTTTGAACATCTCAATAAGATCACCTTCTAACTTTATCTGCTTCAAGGAGAATAAGCCCAATTTCTCTAATTTTTCTTTGCATCTAAAATCCCCATTCCTGGTATCATTCTAGTAAATCTCCTTTGCACTTTCTGAAAGGCTTTAACATTCTTCCCTAAGTAAGGTGCCCAAAACTGAACACAATACTCCAAACGTGGTCTGACCAATGATTTGTAGAGGTGTAGCATTACTTTTGTTTTTATATTCTCTGCCTCTCTTTATAAACCCAGGTGTCCTATAAAGCCTTCTAAGTAAACTGCTTCAACTTGCCTGGCCACCTTCACAGAATTGTGCACTTGATTCCTGAGGTCTCTCTGCTCCATTACTCCTCTCAAGGCATGGAACCTGTATTGTCTTTCCATGCTTCCTCTACCAAGATGCACTACCTCTTATTTCTCTTTATTGAAATTCATCTGCCAGGAGTCTGCCCATTTGGCCAACTTGTCAATGTCCCTCTGGAGTTGTTCAGCATCAGTCATAATTCACTATTCTTCCTAACTTGGTATCATTGGCAGATTTTGAGATTTTGCTCTCCAAACCCATCTCCAAACCATTTATTTAACCTGCCATGTGACACTGTATTAAATATGGCAGTGAAGGGCAGAAAGCTCCAAGTCTCATCAGTGTCAAGTTCTTCAACCATTGAGTGTGGCACCAGAGGCCTGGTGTACACAAAGGAGGCGAGCAGCAGAGGACTGCCTAACATTAGCTGATTCTTGGCAAAATTCAGCCCACCGTGTCCAAGTTTTTCACTTTGTACACATCAGGACAGAATCACAAAACTACATTTCTCCCTGTCAGATACATTTACAAAAAGACAAAATAAGTGCAAACAAAACTGATGCCAAATGAACCATTGTAGTGATTGGAACCAGGGCCAGTGGATTTCATTGATTGGCCTAGATTAACAATCCCAATCAGGGAGCCCTGGCTGACAAATATAAACAAGAAACTCAGAAGGTCTCCGCAATCGAAAGACTGACTCCGAGCGAGCTGGTCACAACCAATGTACTATGCACAAGGTAACGGGTGACTTGGGTGTAGTTATTTGAATATCAGGGCAGGAGCAAAACATACCTGGCCCCTCAGAACGGTCAGAAAGGCTGGTCAGAAACAGTGGGTTGTCCCCCTCCACCTAGAGTTGAGGAAACCTCAGAGTCGAAGATGGATGCAGCCTTAATACTGTTACCACCGAAAGGAGGAATTTCTCCCGAGATGTTCCTTGCACAAGAAACAGGCTACAGTACAGTACATGCAACTTCTGTCGACGTCTGAGTCAGAGACTGGAGGTAAAAATGTCCCAGGAGATGCTACAAGAGAAAGAACTAGCCTACATCCCAGGGGCAGGGGTGCTGGTGGTAGAGAATATAGTGATTGCAACAAGGGTCAGGTGGATCTCACTGACTAGGAAACCCTGGACTGGAGCTGTTAATCTGGGACAATTGGGGAGCCCTGATAGGGGATTCACAATGTCTCTTCATTCTAGGGACTGGCTGAGCTGGCTGGTCAAAGCCGAAGTACCGGGCACATCTAAATAAAGGGTGACTTGGTGACAGGATACCAGCCTCTGTGCAGCTATTTCAACCAACCAATTAATTATTACAGAATGGATTAGAATATTTGTATTTTATGCTGGCTTTGAACAAGTATAAAATGTTCTTCAGAAAGTAGCATTTAAAAGAGGCTCTGAAATCACCAGGAGAAATTGCAAAGTTTACTGCAAGAGTTCATTCACTGATGGTAAAGCACAAAGATGGAGAAGAAGAGGAGGATTAGAGAGGAAAAGCAGAAAGAAAAGCAACCATACATGCTGACTGTAATTGGAAAAGTAGTGGGCATGATGAGAATAACTATAGGAGGGTCCGAAGGGAGTAGAAAGTCAGAATTAGAGAAAATTATTAACGATACAATGAAGATTTGGTATGACACTAGTTGGATTGTCCACATTTCTCAAACAGATGACTGAAAACTTATGACTGCCCTACATCTGCTCCCAATCTGTCTGTCACATTTCCAGATCTTTGTTAGCATTTGCTGTGTCCTTTACCATTGTGCATTCATTATCAAAGATTGTAAGAAAAGTTTCACTCCCTCAATGAAAAGTTAACAAGTCACAGTGTCACAAATAGAGTTTGAATCTCCTGTAACCCTTTGGGTTTTATTTGCCAAGGTGAAAGGCAGTACATGGAAACTAGGGAGGAGTACATTGTAGATAATAAATCAAGATTAAAATAAAAAGACACACTTGTTGCTTACAAGCATTAGCCTATGCTCTTGGTCAAGTTTTGGTTATTTCATAGAATCATAGAATCTCCTTGTCTCAAATAAAAACAAATTGCTGGAAAAGCTCAGCAGGTCTAGCAGCATTTGTGAAGAGAAATCTGAATTAACGTTTCGAGTCCAGTGACTCTTCGTAAGGTCTGAGACAGGGTCATTTGACCTGAAATGTTAACTCTGACTTCTCTTTTAAGATGCTGCCAGACCTGCTGAGTTTTTCCAGCAACTTGTTTTTGTTTCTTAATTATGACATTCATAGTTCTTTTGGTTTTTATTTAGCTGTTTGCCTTCCAGGCTTCTTGATGGCAAGCACTATCATAACAGAAGGTCCAACCCCAAAAGGGGATAAGAACACTTAGGAAGGAATCGAAGTTAGATTCAAGAAATGAATCTGAATGTTCTGAAGTGGGGAGGCCGGGGGTGGGGTAATTTTAACTCTGGTTTCTCTCCACAGGCTGCCACGCCTGCTAAAGTTTCCAGCAATTTCTGTTTTTGTGTTTGTTAGATTCAAGAAACATTTTTACCACCTAACTGGAAGAAGTGGGCAGCACGGTGGCACAGTGGTTAGCACTGCTGCCTCACAGCGTCAGAGACTCGGGTTCAATTCCCGACTCAGGCGACTGTGTGGTGTTTGCACATTCTCCCTGTGTCTGTGAAGGTTTCCTCCGGGTGCTCCGGTTTCCTCCCACAGTCCAAAGATGTGCAGGTCAGGTGAATTGGCCATGCTAAATTTCCCGTAGTGTTAGGTGAAGGGGTAAATGTAGGGGAATGGGTGGGTTACGCTTCGGCGGGTCGGTGTGGACTTGTTGGGCCGAAGGGCCTATTTCCACACTAAGTAATCTAATTTAAAAAAGTAAACAAAAACTGAAAATCTAATTCTAGGGCTAGTTATAAAGGTAATGTCAGTAACTGGGATCATAAAATTACCAGAAGGTCATTAAAGAAATGTCTGGTTCACTGAAGTCCATCAGGGAAAGAAATGTATTGTTCTTACCCAGTCTAACCTATATATGAGCCTCCAGAGGGAGGACAACTTGGCTGACTTTTACCTAGTCTCTGAAACGGCCAAGCTACTCAGCTTTATTCAAGATGATAACTGACTACCACTTTCACAAGGGCAAGTAGGCATGGACACAACTGCCCTTGCCAGCAAAGCAGGGGGATTACATTCGTTTCTATTTCCTCTGTGCTTCAGAAAAGGCATATCTCACTCAATTTCCTCCTTCTCATCGCTATCCTACGCTCACTGCTGAGCATCATGTTCACACGGCATCAGGTGGAATTCTGTAATGCCACCCCCTTGTTCAGTAGCCTGCTGACAGCCACTGTCAAGAGTGGAACATGAATGAGACACTGAAATACAATGAAACCAAGGGAACTGTATCACAGCAACACAGTCAGCTAATTAAAAAGAGGATTTAAAATGAAGAGAAAGAAAGAAATGGGGGAGAATTTACAATTAAGATATTAATCAAATTCTGAGACCAATGTTGTACAAGAGACTTTATAAAAAAAGATTACAACATAAAATATAACGATGAATTTCTTCTATTGTGTCTGGTTTAGCACGTGCTCCATACAAAGTAGGAAGTCCTAAGCTCTAACCTGTAGAAGCACAGCTTTTTCAGATCCTCTATGTATAGTGTACAGACTTCATCCAGAGGGTCATGCCGTAAAGGACTAATATCAGGCAATTTCACATTCCATGATTCCTGCCAGGGTTCCAAACTTTCTTCAATATGCTCTAAGATTCTCTTATCATGAGGAGAGCCAATTTGAGCTCCATTTTCCCAGTAAACCTGCCACAAGTGAACAGAAATAACATGTTAAATTTACATTCAGAATTGATAGCATGTTCTTGTTAGAATTTTGGCTAATCAGAATATCACAGTCACTTCATTGTTATTTGTCTTTGCCCTGACTTTATTTTTAAAGTTTTAGTTTCTTTTCTATCCCATTGTCATCCTCAGGACACTTTTGGTAAAGCCTGAACGAAAGGCAGCTTGAGTGGTGTCAGACTACAGATCAAACTAGATGCTTAGTTTTATATTGATTAATAGCTCTTAAATTTCAACAATAAATTATGAGGTTTTTTTCCCTGAAGTGACTTTGATGCCAGTTTTTCATAATTTCAGAAATTTCCAGACAGTTTAATGATAAATCAGATAGTTCAGTTCAAGGTCAAATCTGGGAGCAATCAATGTAGTCTTCTTGCAGGCTTGAAGCAACTGCAGTGCTTCATCTTCAGAAATTCCTGCATTTTTACAGCAAAGATATTAATGAAAGCTGGTAATCTATAAATGGATGATGAACCAGCAACTCTAAATAATCAGTTTGCAAAATGCCTACTCCCAATTGTGGTGTGGCTACTTATTTGTTTTATTTTTGAAGGTATGAGCATGCTCATGTTTGGGAGAATGGAGTAAGAAATCTAACTGGGCAGAAATGGATACTGCAGATGCTGGAGATTGCAGTCAAGATTAAAGTGGTGCTGGAAAACACAGGAGGTCAGGCATTATCAGAGGAGCCTGAAAAGTCTATTTTCATGCTTCTCCGATGCTGCCTGACTTGTACTTTTCCAGCACCGCTTTAATCTTGACAAAGAAATCTAACCAGCATTACTGAACTTAACTTTTCAAAAACAGTAATTGCTGGAAAATCTCAAGAGGTCTAGCAGCAGCGGAGAGAGAAATCAGAGTTAAATATTTCTTGTCCAGTGACTCTTCTTCAAGTTCTGAACCTGAAACGTTAACCGATTTCTCTCCACTGATACTGCTATTCCTACTGAAATTTTCCAGCAATTTCTGTTTTGATTTCTGATTTCCAGCATCCACAGCTCTTTCATTGTTTTAAAAAAAAATCACATTTTAGTTAAGATCAAATATAGTCTTCAGCTGAAGCAGTGAATAACTGGACTGAGGTCTGCAGAGAGAGAATTCTAAATCTGTACATTCTGTTATCAACCTTAAAAAGACTTTCTATTAATATGGAAATATAATGTGAAGTTGGAAGGAGTAATAACAGCATGACAAGCTTACATACACAGATGATTTAAAATATAAAAGAATATTTTGAAACAAGTGCCAAATAAAGTGTAAAACATCGACATGATCGGAGTTAGTAAATCTTTAAAATTGAATTTCATGGTGCACAGGGTACTCAGTTGTAGAAAGCATGTAGAGGCAGAGGTATTTAAAACTTTTAAAGCAGGGATACATTAACTTTAGATTCTTAATTGAAAACCATGTCATTGGCAGTGCAGAAACATAGGGTTGAGGCCATAATCAAAACAACCATAATCTTATTGAATGGCAGAGCAAGCTCGAAGAATCAAATGGCTCAAAGAATATAGAACATTACAGCACAGGACAGGCCCTTCGGCCCTCGATGTTGCACCAACCTGAAGCCCATCTACCCTACACTATTCCATTTTCATCCATATGTTTATCTAGAATGACCATTTAATTGCCCTTTAAATTCTCGGGCTTACTGTTGTAGGCAGGATATTCCATACCCCTACTACGCTGAGTAAAGAAATTACCTCTGACATCTGTCATATCTATCACCCCTCAATTTAAAGCCATGTCCCCTCAACCTTCTTCTCTCTCACAAAAACAGCCTCAAGTTCCTCATAAGACCTTCACTCCATACCAGGCAACATCCTAGTAAATCTCCTCTGAAACCTTTCCAAAGCTTCCACATCCTCCCTATAATGCGGAGACCAGAACCGTACACAATACTCAAGTGCGGCTGCACCAGAGTTTGTAAAGCTGCAACATGACCTGATGGTTCCAAAACTCATTCCCTCTACCAATAAAATCTAACACACTGTATGCCTTCTTGACAACCCTATCAACCTAGACGGCAACTTTCAGGGATCTATGTACATGGACACAAAGATCTCTCTGCTCATCTACACCACCAAGAACCTAACCATTAGCCCAGTGCTCTGTATTCCTGTTACTCCTTCCAAAGTGAATCAACACTCACTTTTCCGCATTAAACCTCACTTGCCACCTCTTAGCCCAGCTCTACAGCTTATCTATGTCTCTCTGGAACCCACAACATCCTTCGGCACTATCCACAACTCCACTGACTTTAGTGCCATCCACAAATTTACTAACCTATCCTTCTATGCCCTCATCCAGGTCATTTATAAAAATTAAAAGCAGCAGTGGGCCCAAACAGATCCTTGTGGTACATCACTTAGTAACTGAACTCCAGGATGAACATTTCCCATCATCCACCACCCTCTGTCTTCTTTCAGCTAGCCAATTTCTGATCCAAACCACTAAATCACCTTCAATCCCATGCTTCTGTATTTTGTGCAATAGCCTACCGTGGGAAACCTTATTAAATACTTTACTGAAATCCATATACATCATATCAACTGCTTTACCCTCATCCACCTGTTTGGTCACCTTCTCAAAGAACTCAATAAGGTTTGTGAGGCATGACCTACCCTTCACAAAACCATGCTAACCATCCCTAATCAACTTATTCCTTTCTAGATGATTACAAATCCTCTCTTATAATCCTTTCCAACACTTTACCGACAATCGAAATAAGGCTCACAGGTCTATTATTACCAGGGTTGTATCTACTCCCCTTCTTGAACAAGGGGACAACATTTGCTATCCT
>NC_057715.1:117394412-117407744 GCF_004010195.1 Chiloscyllium plagiosum | reverse complement strand
GTGTGGGTGTAAGTGTGTGTGTGTTGTGTGGGTGTGGGTGTGTGTGTGTGGGTATGGGTGTGCCTGTGCCAGTGTGTGTGTTGTGTGGGTGTGGGTGTGAGTGTGGGTGTGGGTGTGTGTGTGTGTGTGGGTGTAAGTGTGTGTGTGTTGTGTGGGTGTGGGTGTGTGTGTGTGGGTATGGGTGTGCCTGTGCCTGTGTGTGTGTGTGTGAGTGTGTGTGTGTCTCCTGAACTATTTGCAGTTCACATTGGCTCACAGTGACACATGAAGCTGTGTGTCTCTGAAACACGGCCATGTCTTTAATGATCTCACTGACAGCCTCACATTTCCTAAAGGGTAGCTGAATGTATTTGCTGATTTATATGGCATTTTCATCTCTCTGATTGACAGGATGATAGAAAGGATTGACTAATCACAGAGCTTGGCATGACTTCCTGTTTTCAAATCCCACTCCCTGCTCTTCCTGAGGATCTGTCTGAGCAGTTGGAGTGGTGAGACAATGGGAGCACCTCCCATTGAGTTTTACCTTGTGTTTTTGGACAGTCTGTCTGAGGTGAACACAAAGACCACCATCTTGCCCCCTCCTTCGGCCGGCTCTGTTTCGAAGAGGAACTGGCCAATTCCCTGCTGTATCCTGATCAATATTTATCCCTCAACTGATATCAGATAATCTGATCATAGGCACATTGCTGTTTCCAGGAACTTTCCTGTGTGTAGATTGGTTGCTGTGTTCCCTACCTCACAGCGGGGGCTCGGCTTCAGAGTGTACTGCAGTGGCTATAAAGTGCTTTGAGGTGTCTGGTGGCAGCGAGGGTGCTATGGAAATGCACAATGTTTTCTTTCTTGCAACAAACCCACCGGAACAACCAAGCTGGAGAAACTCAGCAGGTCCAGCACAATCTATGTGGAGAAATCACTATCTAAGGTCTTTCTGCCAAAGTACGGGTGGTGATGGCTCGCACGAGGGGACATAGCTTTAAATTGAGGGGTAAGTGATTTCCGATGCCCCTCCCCCAAGTCCCTCCTCCCTATCTTTTATCTTAGCCTGCTGGACCAACTTTCCTCCTTCCTGAAGAAGGGCTAATGCCCGAAACGTCGATTCTCCTGTTCCCTAGATGCTGCCTGACCTGCTGCGCTTTTCCAGCAACACATTTCCAATCCTAGGATAAATCCAATCTTGTCCAGGGGACTTATTTATTTTCACATTTTCCAGAATTATTAACACCTCCTTGTGAATCTTAATCCCATCTAGTCTAGTAGCCTGTATCTCAGTATTCACCTTGACAACACTGTCGTTTTTCAGTGTGAATGCTGACAAAAAAAATCATTTAGCGCTTCTCCTATCTCCTTGGGCTCCACGCACAACTTTCCATTACTGTCCTTGATTTGTCCTAATCTTACTGTAGTCATTCTTTTATTCCTGATATGCCTATAGAAGGGTTTTCCTTGATCCAACCTGCCAATGACTTCTCATGTCCTTTCCTGGCTCTTAGGTCTTTCCTGGCTAACTTGTAACTCTCAAGTGCCCTAACTGAGCCATCACATCTCATCCTAACATAAGCCTTCTTCTTCCTCTTGACAAGAGATTCAACCACAGCTCCCTCACTCGACCACTTCCTCCCTGCCTGACAGGTGCATACTTATGAAGGACACACAGTAGCTGTTCCTTGAATACGCTCCACATTTCAATTGTGCCCATTCCCTGCAGTTTCATTCGCCATCCTATGCATCTTAAATCTTACCTAAGTGCATCACAATTGCCTTTCCCACAGCTATTACTCTTGCCCTGTAGTATATACCTATTCCTTTCCATCACTAAAGTAAACATAACCGAATTGTTGTCACCATCACCAAAGTGCTCACCTATCTCCAAATCTACCACCTGGCCTGGTTCATTACCCAGTAACAAATCCAATGTGGCCTCGCCCCCTTGTTGGCCTGTATACATAATGTGTCTGGAAATCCTCCTGCACACACCGGACAAAAACTGACCCATCTAAAGTACTCAAACTATAGTAATTTCGGTCAATATTTGGAAAGTTAAAGTTCCACATAACAACTACCCTGTTACCCTCACTCCTACCCAGAATCATCTTTGCAATCCTTTCCCCTATGTTTCTGTGGATATTTTTATCATGCCCTTAAACTGCTTTAATTATTCTCCACATTGAGGACACTTTGATTACTGTGTGTGTGAGTGATGTGAAGACTGTACAGTGTCTTCCTCAGTGAAGGTTTCCTAGCATCTCTACTTATTGGCATGATCGAATTATTTTTGGAAGCTCATTAATCTAGATCCTGAAGTTCACACTCCCTCGCAAATCATCCTCATTCAGTTTGAGTTCATCAGTTTTCTGTACATCTCCTTCTTTCTGTTTCAAAATATAAACCACTAAGATTGCACCTTGGAGTGATCTCATTTAACTGTTGTATCAATATAAAACTCAAACATTTTAACTTTGAAGCATACAAACACAAGTATGTTATTCTATGATCTCCAATTTTTATTTCTGTAATGCTGTAATTTAAGTCTGATTTGAGGAAAGGATCATACTGTACACATCTGATGTAACACAATGTAATGTAGTCTGCTCCATATATTACAACCATCCTATAAATCTCGAATTGATTTCTGATTTTTGGTATTACATGGTCACATTCTAAAATTCCAGTTGCAATCTTGTTTCGATTCAAAAAATTTATGAAAATAGCATGAAATCTAATCTGCTGTATATTAAGTCTTGGATGTTAATGTGTGGCAAAAGGAGAAGTGGTGTTTTCTTTTATTTCCTCCATTTGTACTTTGCTTATTAGCTGATGGAGGCCACCCAGGAAGAACTAGATGCTGATGTCATGACAACATACTGCCTCCTGTCCTTATCACCTAGTCTAAAAGAGGAGCAGCAAAGAGAATTTTGAAATAAGCTTTATCATGAAGGCATCTGGGTGTATTCAGGATAAAAAGCTATGAACTTGAAGCATCAACACACAAATTAATGTAGAGTAGCAAGAGAATTAAATATTTCCCTGACGCTTGATTGATGTGGAAATGTTAAGCTTTTTTTTTAGAAAGCTATGTTTTAGTTGGTTACCAGTTGGTAAAGGAAGGAATCAGACTATAAGACTTTACTTGGACTAGATTTATTCAGAAGTGGAAAATATGCAGGCATATGCATACTCCATGCAGGTGCATAGCCTGCACATAGACCATGACTTGTCAGTAAGTGTCTCTTCATATGTGATCAAAAAACTAGCCAATCCATGCACTCCACCTTGATACACTTATTTTGAATTGATGCGATTAACTATAAAAGGTATTTTGTACAAAAATCAAGAGAATCCACAGACACATCTAAAGTCTTGAAGGAACCTTGACCTATGTAACAAATTCCCACTTAGTGGTAAATAAGAAGTGAGAGGTGACCTTATAGAGGTTTACAAAATTATGAGGGGCATGGATAGGGTAAATAGGCAAAGTCTTTTCCCTGGGGTCAGAGTCCAGAACTAGAGGGCATAGGTTTAGGGTGAGAAGGGAAAGATATAAAAGAGACCTACGGGGCAACTTTTTCACGCAGAGGGTGGTACGTGTGTGGAATTAGCTGCCAGAAGAAGTGGTGGAGGCTGTTACAATTGCAACATTTAAAAGGTATTTGGATGGGTATATGAATAAGAAGGGTTTGGAGGGATATGGGCCGGGTGCTGGCAGGTGGGACTTGATTGGGTTGGGATATCTGGTCGGCATGGATGGGTCTGTTTCCATGCTGTCCATCTCTATGACTATGTCTCTGGAACCTACAGAAAACTGCCAAAAGGGTGACCTCGCCTTTTCTGTTTCTAACTTCAGTCCATACTACCTCAGTAGACAAGTCCTCAAACATCCTTTCTGTCACTGTAATACGGCCCTTGAGTAACAATGCCACCACCCCCCCCATCTTTTCTGTTCTTACTGAAACATCTAAATCTGGGAACCTGCAATAACCATTCCTGTCCCTGCTCTATCCATGTCTCTGAAATGGCCACAACATCGAAGTCCCGGGTACCAACCCATGCTGCAAGTTCGCCCACCTTATTCCGGATGCTCCTGGCATTGAAGTAGACACACTTCGAACCATCTTCCTGCTTTCTGGTGCACTCTTGCAACCTTGAAACCTCATTTCTGACCTCACTACTCTCAACCTCCTGGACACTGGAACTACAATTTAGATTCTCATCGCCCTGTTGCATTAGTTTAAACCCTCCCAAAGAGCAATAGCAAACGTCCTCCCCGGGCTATTGCTACCCCTCTGGTTCAGGTGTAGATCATTCTGTTTGTAGAGGTTCCACCTACCCCAGAATAATCCCCAATTATCCAGGTATGCGAAACCCTCCCCCTTGCACCATCCCTGTAGCCACGTGTTCAACTCCTCTCTCTCGCCCTATTCCTCGCCTTGCTAGCATGTGGCACGTGTAACAAACCAAAGATAAACAACTCTGTTTGTCCTAGCTCTAAGCTTCCACCCTAGCTCTCTGAAATTCTGCCTTAAGTCCCCATCCCTTTTCCTACCTACGTCATTATTGCCTTGTGGACCACAACTTAGGGCTGCTCATGTTTATAACTGTCAAACCACTGCAAAAACAACAGAAAGACAAAACAGTGTAACACAACTCAGCTCAGCAGTTTAATTTCACTGTGCCCAGATGCAGTTGGCAAACTAATCTAGAATCATCTCATCTTTTCTGTTACCATAACAACCAATGATGCAAGATTTGTCTTATTCTGTTTTGACCTTTCATAACTGTAATCCAGAAGGTGGTGTGTAAAACATAATACATTCATGCCAACCACTCCTAAATAGCGCACAATACACTTTATAAACTGATTAGTCATGCACTTCACTGCACCTTGTATCCGTTGTCTTGCTTAGGATTATGTGACGCAGTAATCATCACACCAGCTGCAACATGAAGCTGCTTAACAGCATATGGCTAAAAAGAAAAAGAAATATCAGTCAATAAATGGCTAGTCCAGTGATTAACTGTACTCCCCTTTTTAATTTATCCCTGATGCTTTCCCACCAAATATAACGCACCAGAAACAATGAGTCATTTGAAGGAAGCAGTAATATAGAATTAATTGTGATTGATCCCTGATGAACACCCTGAAACATCAACTCTTCCTCACTCTACCTAACTTGCTGAGTATTTTCAGCATTTTCTGTTTTTATTTCAGATTTTAAGGAGCCATCAGATTTTGCTTTTGAGCTTTGAAAGTATTCTGCTTGTGGTCATGAGCCCATTTTGGATTAGTGCATAGAATACCTGACAGCAATTCAGAGGTTGGATAGGAATGGCTCCTATTCTTAGTCCCAGATTGAACACTGCAAATATTAAGCTGCAAGTCAAGGATGCAAAAATGCCATTTGATTCATCAGGCCTGTACATTCACTGTCATGGTTATTCTATCATGAACCTTTACTTTCTCTCACTACCACCACCTACTGATTTCCCTGCTTTAAGAAACAAAATGTTCCTTTGTTTCCTTCCTGGAAGAAAAGATTTTGAATATAATGTTGTTAAGAAGAAATTCAGGAGAAACATCTACCAGGCAGTGATGAGAATGCAAAGCTTGCTTCCATAAGATAGGTAGAAATGAGTTACATAAACAAATTAAAAGGGGAAGCTTGTAAAATACAGGGAGAAAAGATTTGCAAGGTATGTTGATAGGGTGAGATGACAAAGGGTTGAAAAGAAAAGCTGGTGGGCAGGATAAACTGTATGTGGCACAAATACAAAGCAATTAGTTTAGTGGTCGGTTTCTCTGCTTGTGGATTCTGTATTAAAGAAAATATGGGAGAGTTTGTTTATAGAAAGATGGCAGAGTCATGTACATGTTTTTAACAATAAACTATAGCGTCCCAGATCAGATCGTGACATGAGATTTAAAGCGAAACGTCCCCTATGCTGTTCCAACAAGGTGGCTTTGCTACAGAAAATAGTCAATGCAACAATATTTTACATTGAAAAATAAATCACCTGGACTAAGATTGTCAGTCTAGTGTCAGTTAATAACATGTCATGAGATCACTTCCACTAGGAAGTGGATAGCACTGTTCAAAGGTGATATAAAAGGAAGTCAGAGCTGGTTGTCTTCTTTCTGACATGGATTAGACTGGAACTGACATTCTGGAAATGTTGCATTTAAACCAATGCGCTACACAATCTCCCACACATTCCAAGTTTGAAGCTTTTCTCCAGAATCTTAAATTGGATTTATTAAGAATGCTTTCTGCTAATCCAGGCTTGACAGCATCAGATAGTCAGTCAGATAGATTTACTGTAATCACAATCAATTCTTACCACAAATGGTGTTGGCACATAGATAGAAAACAGATACACAGGTATATTCTTTCCAAGGAAGACAGCAGCAGTCAACTGGGCAAGTCTGTAGCAAATGGTAAGAAAATAATTTTCATATCATTAATCATTAGATCATACTTACTATGCAGATCACAACTTGTCTTAAAAAACCTTCATCAAGATTCAGATAGTCACTCAACATTCCACACAAAAAAAATATAAATTTTAAAGTGGAAACGACACTACAATTATGCACATTACAAGAATAAATTCAGTACTGATAGATTATAAGGGATATGGATTAATGGCAAATAATCAACTCATTGAGTAGGCAGAATTGGCTCCAGGGGCTTAATGACCTAACCGTTTATTCACTTTTGAAATGTGACAGACTAACAACTGCAAATTCTCTTCAAAAATAAAGGAATTTTCAGCTTCTGGATTTCCATTAGGAAAAGCAAACATTGATGCAGTTTAGAGAAATTGTTGTATTGGTTTGACCACTTTCAAGCCTGATTAAAAAGGAAATAAAGTTATAGAAATTTTGAACGGCACTTACCTCTTGCTACTACAGCTCGTAGTCTCTTGACCTCGAGTATCATATCCAATCACAACACCTCTGTGTTTCAGGTCTGAGAAACACTTCTCAAGATACTTAAGCAAACCCTGCAAAGGTGAAAACAAGAAACTTTAAACAAACTTCCTCCAAGGAATAAGCTGTAAAATTGAATATAACCTGATCATTTATGAGTTACTAATAGTACTTAAAACCAACTGATGGACTGACATGCAGTACTTGGCCTGTTTACAAAGGACAATACAAGGCTAATAAAAATAAAGATAGACTTATATTATATTTTCCATGACTGCTGGATTTCTCAAAGCACTTTTCAACAAAGGAAACACCTTTGAAGTGTAGCCTGTATTATAATGTAGGAAACATGGCACCAGCTAACTCCTCCAAACAGCAACACCAAAATAAAGACCAAACTGTTTTGTGATTAGATTAGATTACATTACAGCGTGGAAACAGGCCCTTCGGCCCAACAAGTCCACACCGACCCGCCGAAGCGCAACCCCCCCATACCCCTTACCTAACACTACTAATTTAGCATGGCCAATTCACCTGACCTGCACATCTTTGGACTGTGGGAGGAAACCGGAGCACCTGGAGGAAACCCTCGCAGACACGGGGAGAATATGCAAACTCCACACGGTCAGTCGCCTGAAGCAGGAATTGAACCTGGGTCTCAGGCGCTGTGAGGCAGCAGCGCTAACCACTGTGCCACCGTGCTGCCCACCATGTTGATCGAGCAATAAGTAAATATTTGACAGGACACCAGGGTTAATCCTTCTGGTCTTCTTTAAAATAGTAGCATGGGATCTTTTACATCCATCTGAGGGTCAGTCCGGGCCTCTATTTAACATCTTATCCAAAAGCACCCCCAATAGTGTGGTACTCTCCTAATATTGCATTTTGATTTTTGTGCTCAAGTCTTGAAGTACACCTTGAAACCAGAACTTCTCAACTCAATGGAGTGGTCCCACCTAACACACAGCTGACATAATACACTCAAAGCAAATGAAGCTTGACCACAATTACTACTTTACTCTTGTGATATGGTCAATAACATAGATCTATTCTTTTAAAAATCAGCCAGTCACTTATTTACAAAACTCAATCAGAAATCTAACATTCTACCCAAAGTATTTGTTCACGGAGTATATTTCATGCCCTATTTCATATCTGTTACATCTGAATCTCTATTGGCTTTAGGTTATTTAATCATTTGTGTTGAATTTTATGAAAAGCCTTTTGAAAGTTAATGTGCATCATACCATAGGGCTTCCCATAGTCGACACTAGTAGACACGTACAATCATCTCATGCTAACTGCTATCGGCTGTTTTACTGATCTACAGATGGTCATCAAGTGAGCTGTAGAAAATCAATTCTATTATTTGACATGGATGAAAGTCAACCTAACCTAACAATAATGTTGGCTTTGTCTCTTTTGAACTTGGAAACTACATTTCATGTTTGCATAGCATTCCTGCCTCCAGGCCAGGAATCCTGTGCTTGTGGCCAACTCCAGTATTTAATGGCCAAGGAAGGTGCATTTAAAAGCACCTGAAGAAGGGCTTATGCCCGAAACGTCGATTCTCCTGTTCCCTGGATGCTGCCTGACCTGCTGCGCTTTTCCAGCAACACATTTTCAGCATTTAAAAGCAGCCAAACAGCATAACCATTAACCTACAGAGCCTCCAACACACACCAATGGTAGGCAGTGAAAGTAGATTTCCTGATCAGACCAGAGAAAAAGAACTTTAGAGCTTCTATCATTACGCACAACTCCAGATGACAACATGCATATAAAAGCTCATGTTGCCACAGCAATTCAAAATTGCCTGAGTGAACTGTAACATCACCACACTACAATGACCAGTTACCATTCTAAGACTGTTTCATTAGTTTCTACTATCTCCATCTTGCCAGTGCCCCTCAAATCTCTCTTCTAGTCACTATCAGTACTCTGGAATAAATGGTGTCTAGTGTTAAGGATTTATTCAATTGTTCCGAGTCATTAGTCTACAATTATAATTATCATTTCATTATTTTTTTCCTGTAGCTGTCCTGGATATTTATTAATATGTTCAATTTGTTCAGACTGTCAGAAAATTCAGATTGTTGGTTTAAAACGGTCTGGTTTCTGTCTTCCTCTTGAACTAGGTAGTAGGACAATAGGCAAGTGCATTAAAGCAAACTAGCAAATATGTAAAATGAGGCTTTAAAACTCTAAATTCAGGTAGCTACTCAATACTAAATCATCATTAACCTGATGCTTCCATATTACTGAGTATATTCTGAAGAGTGAGAAAAGAGAAAGAGATGGTGTTTTGTAATGAAAACTGGTGAACCTCAATTCCTGAAGCACATAAACGTAATCAGCAATTTGTCAAAACAAATTGCGGTCATCCCAGGATAGTTGAAACACTGCAACACAAGATAATCAACTGCTCTGACTTCCGCAACCACATATCCTTATCTGATTTGCTATTTGAAAGTGTTCAGTGTTTTGGCATTTAAAAAAAAAAATTGCCAACATGTTAGTAAAGTGAAAAATAATGTCACAAGGAGGGAACCTGGTAGTCTGCCTGCTACAGACTTAAAGAAAAGCTCATCAACAAACACTTGTTTACAAGTTTAGGCAAGAGGGTAAGTGGTGGATGTCACAGACTTATAAAGTCAATAGCTTACAGACAGGTGAAGCAAATGGGTAAAATCTTGCCAGAAGGAATAAAATATTGAAAATGTGAGGTTATGCAGTTTGGTTGGAAGAATACAGAGGCTGAAAGTTACTTAAATTGAGAAGACGACAGCCAGTTACAGAACAGAAGGATGCAGAATGCTTGTTCTTGAATCATAAAAGCTAGCATCCAAGTTCTGTGGGTAAAATGGAAGGCAAGTGGTCTTTATTTCAAAAGAAATGGAATATAAAATTAGGGAAGCTTTCCTAAAATTATACAAGGCACCAGTTAGGCCATAGCTAGAATCGTATGTACAGTTTTGGGTCTCTTATCTAAGGAAAGATCAACTGCCATTGGAGACAGTGCAGAGAATTAGAATTAGAATCCATAGTGTGGAAACAGGCCCTTCATACCAACAAGTCCACACCTACCCTCCAAAAAGAGTAACCCACCCAGACCCATTCCCCTCCTCTATATTTACCCCTGACTAATACACCTAACACGATGGACAACTTAACATGGCTAAATCACCTGACCTGCACATCTTTGGATTGTGGGAGGAAACTGGAGTACCTAGAGGAAGCCCACACAGACACAGGGAGAATGTGCAAACTCCACACAGATAGTCATTCGAAGCTGGAATTGAACCCGGGTCCCTGGCGCTGTGAGGCAGCAGTGCTAACCACTGAGCCACCATGCCACCCCAAGAGACTGTCTGATGAGGACAGGATGAGTAGGCTGGGCGTTTACTTGATGGAATAAAGAATAATAAGAGGCAACCTAATGGAAATATTGTTAGGGGTCTCGACAGGGTGGATGCGGAAATGCCGTTTCCCTTTGCTCAAGATGGACCGAGGGCATCATCTCAGGATAAGGAGTTGCATACTTAAGACTGAGATTAAGAGGAATTTCTTCTCTCAGTGGGCAGTGTCTCTCTCTCTCTCTCACACACAGGCACACACAGACACACACAGATAAAATGGATAGAAGAAAAGACCGAGTAGACAGATCAGTGGTCCTTGTTCGCAGGGTCCACTGAGATAGCACTTTTGGTTTGTCAGGACATGCTGCTCTTTCGACTCTCCTTTTCCAGATACGCTCACTTGCTTATAGAAGGCTCAGTGCGGCCAAATCAAAAGTCAATAGCTTACAGCAACAATAAAACTGGCTACCTTTAGGTCTGAGATACTTTTAATTGCAGAGAAAAGAGATTCAATTGTTTCTGTGAAAACATTTGTACCCTAAGCTATTTAGTCAACTGGAAACCGATTACATAATTGTCAGGTGGCCTGTGTTAATGACTGGTCACTGGTCTACAGGCTAATCAGTTATTTGTCATAAGCAAAGCTCCACTTGTCCAGATCGTTTGGCGCCAGTTCATCTACAAACTAAGCTTTCATTTTGAACAATCAGCTTTGTAAATAGCACATAGAATGAGTATCAGGTTACTTGCTTTTGAAAATGCATGGTAATCCTTCAGCAATCCATTTTTTTCATTTCAGTCCACAATCAGAAATAAAAGAAAATACACTATAAACCTTCTTTAAAAAAAAACAAGAATGTAACATTTACAATTCAGAATTGTCTGGTACCACTTCTATATCGAAGGAGCATTTAAAGATTACAAGAGCTCTACACTTAGTTCAGTTTAAAAACAAAAATCTTTCAAAAAGGGGCAAAAAGGTGTGAAGGCATTTGGGGGAAATCAGCATATATGGTGTTAGGTCATAGATCAGCCATGATCTCACTGCATAAAGGAAGATTCAAGGAGTGAAGTGGCCTCCTCCCATTCCCATGTTCATGAACCTCCTAGAATTTGCTGTTTTTAAGAAGTTCCTTGCCTCTGACAGACAGGGGGTCAGGGATGTCTTTCCTCTAGTCCATATTCTGCACTAAAAAGTCCAGGTTGAATCAGGCAAACGTTTGAGTCCACGCGCTCTATCTTGTGCTGTATCCTTCTCAGATCAAACTCACTTCTATAATGACTCCTAGCACCTGCTGTAGCCAAAACATAATCCTTGCCTTGTAGGCTGGGCCTTAAAACAAGTACAGGCTACCCTATACCCATTCTAGTCTCTTACTATTTTGTACCCTCTACTCAGGTGGTCAACTAACTCATCAGCACACTTAAATGGCTGCAACATGCAACCAAAGATAACACAGAGCACAGAGTTTGTCTACATTAGAAGCAAATGGATATGGATTAATTGCACATTGTTATCCTTGACCTTTTCTCAGGTGCTATCGAATTTCTCCCCAAAGGTTCCACAAAAGAAACTCTGGAAATATCTTTTCAGGGTTCGATTCAGGATGCCCTCAAGATCTTCTCAAAATTCACTAACACTCAATTAGAGGCCCTCGTCTTGGGATTGTTGTGATAGGATGTCCTCCCACACACTACTTCAAATGCTCAGTGCTATGATTTCTCTCCATCTTAATTTGTGCATTTCTGGACCACAAACTCAACAGACCCACACTTCTTTAGACAGACTGTGTCACATCAGCACTGCTGTCTGCTGATATGCTGACCACATCCATCTTCTTTACAGGGGACAGAAAGTAAATACTAACTGATTGGACACCAGTGGCAACTGCTAATCATGCTCCAGTCACAGCCTTAATGTTCAAGAGGCATTCGCAAAGAGGAGGAAATTCCCATTACTAAGTTTACAATTACTCAACATTAGAGGTTAACGCGATCACATTTAGCATTTCATTGTTTCAGGTAATATTTTCAAATCAAGCTAAAGGCCACATATTTCGCCAAACTACCCCAGTAGTTTTTAAGAAACATAGAAAATAGGAGCAGCAGTAGGTCATTCAGCCCGTTGAGCCCACTTCATCATTCAATATGATCAGAGTTGAACCTCTATCTTGATACCATACACCCATTCCCTTCCTCACCTCTCAACACCTTTAGCCTATGAAATCTATTCCTTTCTTAAAGATATTTGGACTTGGCTTCCTCAGCATTCTATAGTAAAGAATTCTACAGGTTCACCAACCTCTGAGCAAACAAACTTCTCATCTCAGTCTGAAATGGCCTACCCCATATCCTGAGACCATGACCCCTTCATCTGGAACTCCGGGGGATTCTGGGTAATCCAAGATGGAGGACAGGAAAAATTTCTGGCTGGAAGAGTTGCTCTTTATTTGAGGTATTTTAGGTGTTGGAGGTGATTTCCTCAAATTCCAGGAGCAGCAATTACTGTTTTATATGCTGTTGCATTGTTTTGGAACTTTGGGGAAAAAAAAGTCAAAACAGCAGCAGATTAAAAGGGAGAAGAGCAGACAAAGGAAGCACATGGTGAGGACAGTGCAGAAGAGAGAGAGAGAACCTGCACAGTTACTGCCTTTGCTGTTTGAATTCGTGTATCGCTAGACATCGGAGAGCATCTGGGAAAATTAACACACAGTGAATTTCACAACTAATCTTGGAGGAACCTGTTGGGCGAAGTCCACAGAACAGAATCAGATAAGTTAATTGTTGTCTTAAGTCTGTCCAAGAGAAAGGCTGCAGTAGTGAGTATAGTGGATTCTTTCTTGATTATATGTTTTGGAGATAAGTCTCTTGATTAAACTTAAAATATAAGTCATCGCTATTAATTTAACCTGGGGCAGTGTTTGTAGAGGAATAAGACGGTGTTATTTTCTGGGTCTGTAGATTGTGAAGGAGCAAAAATGGCCTTTGCAGTGATATGCACTTCTTGCCAGATGTGGGAGTTTAAAGAGAGTTTAAGGGTTACTG
>NC_057715.1:117379618-117391520 GCF_004010195.1 Chiloscyllium plagiosum | reverse complement strand
ATTTATTGGTCAGAGTATTGAGTACAGGAGTTGGGACGTCACGTTGCAGCTGTACAGGACATTGGTTCGGCCAGTGTTGGAATATTGCGTGTAATTCTGGTCTCCTTCCTATCGGAAAGATGTTGTGAAACCTGAAAGGGTTCAGAAAAAACTTACAAGGATGTTGCCAGGGTTGGAGGATCTGAGCTACAGGGAGAGGCTGAACAGGCTGGGGCTGTTTTCCCTGGAGGATCGGAGGTGGAGGGGTGACCTTATAGAGGTTTACAAAATCATGAGGTGCATGGATAGGGTAAATAGGCAAAGTCTTTTCTCTGGGGTCGGGGAGTCCAGAACTAGAGGGCATAGGTTTAGGGTGAGGGGGGAAAGATATAAAAGAGACCTAAGGGGCAACCTTTTCACGCAGAGGGTGTTACGTGTATGGAATGAGCTGCCAGAGGAAGTGGTGGAGGCTGGTACAATTGCAACATTTAAGAGGCATTTGGATGGGTATATGAATAGGAAGCGTTTGGAGGGATACGGGCCAGGTGCTGACAGGTGGGACTGGATTGGGTTGGGATGTCTGGTCGGCATGGATGGGTTGGACCGAAGGCTCTGTTTCCATGCTGTACATCTCTGACTCTATGCCTATGGAAACAGTATTCCTGCATCCAGTTTGCCCAACTCCAACAATGAGATTTCCACTCATTTTCCCAAATCCAAGTTACTACAGGCTCAGTTGGCCCAATCTCTCTTCATGTGACAAACTTGCCAACACAGAAATCAGTCTGGTAAACCTTTGTCTTCCTCAGTGCTTGCTGCACCTACATGATCCCTTTTAATGACTGTGTACAGAACCCTTTGCACGTCAACCTTTCAATAATATAGTACTATTCTATTTTAGTACCACAGAGGGCAACGTCTCACTTATCCACATTATAGAGCATCCACCATAAACTTGCTCACTCAATCAACTTGAAGAGTCTTTAACATTCACAATCCCACCTAATTTTGTATCATTAACAAATATGAAAAAGACTCCCAATTCATATAATTGATATATATTGTGAATAACTGGGACCCAAGTATCGGTCCCTGCTGTAGACCACTCATCACAGTCTTCCACCTTGAAAACAAACTATTTACTCCTTTTTCCTGCCTGCTGATCAATACTCAATCCATTTTCTCTCAATTCATTAAATCCTGGTATTTTCAGTACGTTGTAAGAGGTTCTAAGATTTGCAAGAAAGCATATGATAGCAGGTTATTTGAAGTTTTCCTCTGGTATCGAGTTCCCAATCTCCTCTCGGTCTAATAAGTTTGACACTTCTCGGTTTGACATTAGGACAGGCAATTCTGGAGATCCATGAACATTTCTGAAAGCAGTAACCTGTCTGAGGTTTCTTTCCTTTAAATTGATCAGTAACCCATTGTGGTTATTTGCCATTAACTGTAGATCAAAAAAAAGTGTAAAAACAAGGACTGCAGATGCTGGAAATGCACAGGTCAGGCAGCATCCGAGGAGCAGGAAAATCGACATTTCGGGCAAAAAGCCCTTCATCAGAAATGACCAAAAAAAAAAGGTGTAACAAGAAAACAAATTGTATCTTGTTTTGCACTCACCCAACCATAAATCATATAAAAATATCAAGATCGGATTTCACGATGCTAACTGCAAGGCTGAATAGGCTTTCACAGCAAAGCCACATTTCGTAAACATTACATGATTATTCCAGGGAAATTGAAGGAGAGAGAAGAAACAATATCGTAACTTCCACTTGGTCACCTTATTAACAAGCCCAATTGATCTTCTCGAACATGAAATTTAAAGGAGTGTTTACATTTTTAAAAATTGTATCTGTATTGCAGATTTTTTAAATTCTTCACTTATCTGGATCTTTCTTGTGTAGTTCAACAGTTCCTTATGCTTTTCAGTTTCTCACCCATTCCTTACTCAGAAGCTGAGACAAAATTTAACAATCTATCATACAAAAACACATTGAAGTTGTGCGTCTTGTCCACACCTGTTGGCCAAAAGCTTTTTTAAAAATTTATTTGGGTCAGCATTTACTGCTCATCCCGAATTGCTCTAGAGAAGATGGTGATGAATCATCTTCTTGAACTGCTGCAGCCCATTTGACATAGAACCACCCGCTGTGCTATTAGGGACAAAGGGTTCATGATATATTAATACCTGGAACAGAAGTCAACAAAATCATGTATAGCGTTTTAGTGTTATTTTAATTTTGATGTTGTGTAGGTCAGGAAAAGTAGTTTTTGTTTCATTTAGAGTTCTGAGAGTGGTGCCTGAAGTGTTGTTTACATACATTTAGATGAAGTTTCAAAGAAATCCTTCAAGTGAATACCTCATTGCATTTGAAAACAGAGAAGAGGGAAAACAAACTGAGCTGCTGCCTAGAAACAAAGTGCTCAACGGTATAGGGGGACAGAGACAAACAGTTATGTACACAGAAAAAGCTACAGAAACCCAGCAGATCTGGCAGCATATATGGAGAAAGAAGCAGTTAACATGAAGTCCTGGTAGGACTCTTCTTCTGATGACACATACAGTTCCCCTTAGAAGTTCAGCGAGTGAGAGGATTTCTTTCAAAGAGAATGCATTTGAAAATTTATTTTAGAGAAGAAAGGCCTGTATCATCAGCAGCACAGTTTATACTCTTAAAGAAAGAAATTCCAGGAAAAGGAGTGGAAGAGGTGTTTAAAGGAACAATTCAGCCATGTTAGCAGTCTGTTCAAAAGGGTGTCGGAGCAATATTTACGAAAGATGTTAGCAACAAGTGAGTGTCGAGGCTTGCTGGAAATAAACAATGCTCAATTGGCATGGCTGTACTAAGAGCTTTCAAAGTGGAAACAGGGTGAACCTTTGTTATGATCCATGGAGCAGCAAGGTTCTTGTTGATGAAAAGAGGATTGAAATCATTATTTCCCATATTTGTAATAAAATTAAAACGGTTTCAACTAGTTTTTAGTAGAGTGTAAGATGGTTTGTTCTTTTTAATGTGTAATGACCTTTTGAATGTGTTCAGTAGATGACCACCATGGCAACCAAGCTGCAAAATTAAAACTAACTATCTATCAAGCCAGGTCAGTAAAATAGTTAGTTAATGTGGACAAAGCCATGTATAGCTTTAAATTTAATTTGTGTTAAGAGGAGACATAACCTTAGTTTCATTCGAGTTCAGAGAGCGATGACAGGTTGTCTTGAAAGTGGTTTATATCAATTTAAATGGGGATTGAAAAATAAAGTCTCTTGAGAATTTTACTCAGTACTTTAGAAAATAAAGTAGAGGAGAGAGGAAAATAAACTGGGCTGTTGGTATCCTATGGCAGAATGAGATGGAGGCAGAAAAGTTATTTTAAAAAGACAGAACCATTAGAAGGTTGTGTCTCGGCTCCTCTCAGAGAAAAGCAGGTCAGAGAGATGTCCTGTAACATCAGCAGTACAGTTAATCAGTCTCTAAAACAAACAAACAAACAAACAAACAAACAAACAAACAAACAGTCAGACAGAGGAAAAGTTGTCCCAAGTGACCCAGAAGTCAGTAAGAGAAAAGCTCCAGAAACAAATGGCTTCAGAAGAAATATATCTTACAGGCTGCTGAACGTATACGTTTAAGGAACACGTGCTGAGGAGTAAGTGAGCTGCATCAGCAGCTTGTTCATGGAAACATTAACTGAAGAAGATTGCGTTGAGTGAATGCAGATGTTTGTCAGAAAAAAAAACCTTGTAGAGCTGTGCCCACTGAGTCAGAAACTTTAAAATGGAAACAGTGTGACCCTTCACTGAGGTTTGTGTATCTGAAAGGTTGTTGAAGATAGCAGTTGAACCTTGATTTCTGGATTTTAAAATAAAGACTGTTTCAAATAGTTTATTTTCCTTGTGTGAGAGAAAACCTTGATGCACTTTCAGCTAAATATACTTCAGCTGTCTCGTGATAATGTTTCATTACTAACCACCATGATTCCTAAATGCAAAAGACAACTTATGGTTTTGGATGTAGGTTTGCTCACTGAACTGGAAGGTTCATTTTCAGACATTTCGTCACCATACCAGGTAACATCTTCAGTTGGCCTCCAGACGAAGCACTGCTGGTGTTTCCTGAATTATATTTATATGTTTGGGTTTCCTTGGGTTAGTAATGTCATTTCCTGTGGTGAACAATTTCAAAGAACAGGGAATGATATCACCAACCGAAGGAAACCCAAACATATAAACAAAATGCAGGAAACACCAGCAGTGCTTTGTTTAGAGGCCCACTGAAATTGTTACCTGGTATGGTGACAAAACATCTGAAAATGAACCTTCCAGCTCAGCAAGCAAGCCTACATGCAGAACCTCAACCTACACTGCAAATCTTCTTAAAACTTGCTAATAACTTATGGTCTATCAAAGCTAGGCTTCATTCTAGAATCTGACCCAAAAGCTCACCTGAGTGGATTGTATGATTGTCAGGTCGTTAATGTAGGAGAAACCAGCACCCATGGAAGACCGCAGCCCCGCAGTCCCAAATGTCATTCTGCAGCACAGGCGATCACGCAATTCTTTCTTCTTCCCATCGCGTAGCATTTTCTCAATCTCAGCTTTGGTCTTCGGATTCTGGGGACAAGAAAAAATGTTTTCAAATCCACTTCTAGATAAGAAGAACAATATAGCAAAAGGCTATTAGTAAAAGCTTTTTTCTTTCCAAATTAGCAAAAATAAGTTATCTGCCTCAGTACCACACAGCTACAACTATGTAGAAGTGTAGCTCACTGATCATTCATGTAGTATTTAAAGATAACTGTTGTAGAAGATCATTTTAAAATAGATTAAGAGGGATTTAAAATGGTGAAAGTATGCCAGCATGCTCGGTTAACAACTGCGAGACAGCCAAAAATACCAGTTTTCAAAAAGGTCTTTGCTTAGACAGAAAATGGTAACTATTCCGATCAAGAAGCCTTGCCCATCCCAAGGGATGTCGGACTGGAGGAAGGCAAGTTTGACAAACAAATAGGGCAACAAATATGCTAGTAGACCGAAATAAAAGCAGAATTCTGTGGATCCTAGAAATCTGAAATAAAAACAAGGTGCTGGAAATACTCAACAGGTCTGGCATCATCTGTTATCACGAGTAGAGAAGCTACTGGGAAAAGTTCAGAGGGATAGAATTAAATCTTCACTTGAAGAGGCAAGGATTAAACGAAGGACAGTCAACACGGCTTTGTCAAGACCTGTCAGACTGGGAAGTCAACGATTGGGGCATTAAATTTAAAGGTTAAAACGTGCAGGAGGTTTAGAAGGATTTCTTTCACCCAGAGGGTGATGGTATCTGGAACTCATTGCCTGAAAAATGATGGTAGAAGCAGGAAGAAAAAGAAGGAAGCATATGTAAGGTACAGACAGGATAGATCGGGTGAATCCTTAGAAGGGAATAAAGGCAGTAGGAGTATATTTAAGAGGGAAATCAGGAGGGCAAAACGGGGACATAAGATAGCTTTGGCAAATAGAATTAAGGAAAATCCAAAGGGTTTTTACAAATATATTAAGGACAAAAGGATAACCACGGAGAGAATAGGGCCCTTCAAAGATCAGCAAGGCGGCCTTTGTGTGGAGCCGCAGAAAATTGGGGGAGATACTAAACAAGCTTTTTGCATCAGTATTTACTGTGGAAAAGGATATGGAAGATATAGACTGTAGGGAAATAGATGGTGACATCTTGCAAAATGTCCATATTACAGAGGAGGAAGTGCTGGATGTCTTGAAACACAAAGGTGGATAAATCCCCAGGACCTGATCACGTGTACCTGAGAACTCTGTGGGAAGCTAGAGAAGTGATTGCTGGGCCTCTTGCTGAGATATTTGTATCATCGATAGTCACGGGTAAGGTGCCAGAAGACTGGAGGTTGGCTAATGTGGTGCCACTGTTTAAGAGGGGTGGTAAGGACAAGCCAGGAAACTATAGACCAGTGAGCCTGACCTCGGTGGTGGGCAAGTTGTTGGAGGGAATCCTGAGGGACAGGATGTACATGTATTTAGAAAAGGCAAGGACTGATTAGGGATAGTCAACATGGCTTTGTGTGTTGGAAATCATGTCTCACAAACTTAATTGAGTTTTTTGAAGAAGTAACAGAGCGGTAGATGTGATCTATATGGACTTCAGTAAGGCGTCAACAAGGTCCCCATGGGAGACTGGTTAGCATGGTTAGATCTCACGGAATACAGAGAGAACTAACCATTTGGATACCGAACTGGCTCAAAAGTAGAAGACAGAGGGTGGTGGTGGAGGGTCGTTTTTCAGACTGGATGCCTGTGACAAGTGGAGTGCCACAAGGATCAGTGCTGGGTCCACTACCTTTTGTCATTTACATAAATGATTTGGATGTGAGCATAAGAGTAAGTTTGCAGATGAGACCAAAATTGGAGGTAGTGGACAGCGAAGAAGGTTACCTCAGATTACACAGGATCTTGATCAGATTGGCCAGTGTGCTGAGAAGTGGCAGATGGAGTTTAATTCAGATAAATGAGAGGTGCTGCATTTTGGGAAAGCAAATCTTAGCAGGACTTATACATTTAATGGTAAGGTCCTAGGGAGTGTTGCTGAACAAAGAGACCTTGGAATGCAGGTTCATAACTCCTTGAAAGTGGAGTCGCAGGTAGATAGGATAATGAAGAAAGCGTTTGGTATGCTTCCTTTTATTAGTCAGAGTCTTGAGTACAGGAGTTGGGAGGTCATTTTGCAGCTGTACAGGACATTGGTTAGGCCACTGTTGGAATATTGCATGTAATTCTGGTCTCCTTCCTATCGGAAGGATGTTGTGAAACTTGAAAGGTTTCAGAAAAGATTTACAAGGATGTTATCAGGATTGGAGGAGTTAAGCTCTAGGGAGAGGCTGAACAGGCTGAGGCCAATTTCCCTGGAGTGTCGGAGGCTGAGGGGTGACCTCATAGAGGTTTACAAAATCATGAGAGGCATGGATAGGGTAAATAGGCAAAGTCTTTTCCCTGGGATCAGGGAGTCCAGAATTAGAGGGCATAGGTTTAGGGTGAGAGGGGAAAGATATAAGAGAGACCTAAGCGGCAACTTTTTCACACAGAGGGTGGTACGTGTATGGAATGAGCTGCCAGAGGATGTGGTAGAGGCTGGTACAGTTACAACATTTAAAAAGCATTTGGATCTGTATATGAATAGGAAGGGTTTGGAGGGAAATGGGCCGGGTGCTGGCAGGTGGGACTATACTGCGTTGGGATATCTGGTCAGCATGGACTGGTTGGACCGAAGGCTCTGTTTCCATGCTGTACAATCTCCCTGACTCTATGACTCCAAGTCATTACAAAATTTCAGGAATGCTTAGATAATCAATTGCAACAACACAGTTAATCCATTCACAATCTGTAATCCCATGGCTCAGCAAATTACACTCCACCTTTCCCAGACTAGCGGAGTAAGAACAGAATGACAGACCAGGACTACAGAAATCTAAAACTAAAAGAAATTCAGAGGTTGAAGAAGCTAAAATGCAGCAACCTTCAGCTAATTCAATTCACCAAGAAATAAATGAGTGCACTGGATATAGCAAAGGATATAACCTCACCAATCTAGGTACAGTACGAAAGGATTGTTGCTCCAGAACTAGACATACCACTGGTCATGTTGATGTAAAACAGGTCAACTTTAACAAAGTGTGGAGAAATCCCAGATCTATTTTGTCCATAAGATAGTGTGACAAATCCAAATAGCACAAAATAAGTTGGTTATAGATTTTGAAAGTAAAATAAAATCAGCTCCATGATTTTATTACATGAAATCTTCAGGACAGTCTCTGAGATCTAGCCATCTTCAGCTGCTTCATCAACATAAAAGAGGTTCACACACTGAGGACTGCAGTCAAATTCACAATCCGCGGAGATTGACATCCACAGAATTGTCTGAACAACTGTCAGACTTAGATTGATTGTTGCAAGTAACGTTTACATCAAAGAAGTGCCAGGAAATTACAATCGTCAACTAAACAAACTCTTACCATCTTAGACGATAAGACAGTAAGATACAGGAGCAGAATTAGGCCATTCAGTTGATTGTGTCTGGTCCGCCATTCGACCATGACTGATAACCCCTTTTCTTAACCCCATTCTCCTGCTTTCTTCTGATAACCCTTGATCCCATTAGAAATCAAGAACTTATCTACCAGTGTCTTAAATACATTTAATGACTTGGCCTCTACAGCCCTCTCCGGCAATGAGTTCCACCGATTCATCACCCACTGGACGAAGAGATTTCTCCTCATTTCAGTTCTAAAGGGTGGTCCTTTCACTCTGAAGCTATGCTCTTGGGTCCTGGATTCTCCAATAATGGAAATGTATCCATGTCCACTCTATCCAGATCTCTTAGCATTCTGCAAGTTTCAATGAGATCTCACCTTATCCCCTAAACTCCATCAAGTACAGACCAGAGTCCTCAACCCCTCCTGATATGACATGCCCTTCATCCCCAGGATCATTTGTGTAAACCTCCTCTGAACCTCCAAGGCCAGCACATTCTACCCTAGATACAAAGCCTTCAATTGCTCACATATTCCAAATACAGCCTCCTGTACTCCAGCTTTTTTGAAATTAATGCCAACATTGCCTTTGCCTTCCTAAAAGCCAACTGAACCTGCAGGAACTAGGATTCACGTCTTTTGTGCTTCAGATTTCTGAAGACATTTCCCATTTAGAAAATAGTCTAAGCCTCTATTCTTCCTACCAAAAAGCTCACTTTCACACATTGTATTCTATCTGCCACTTCTCTGCCCACTCTTCTAACTTGCCCAAGTCCTTTTGCAATCGTCCCAACACTACCTTTGTGTCATCTGCAAGTTTTGCAACAATACCCTCAATTCTTGCATTCACATCATTAAATGTACAACATAAATAGCTGTGATCCCAACACTGACCCCTACAGAACTCCTCGTCACCAGTTGCCATCTTGAAACTTCCTCCTTCATCCCAACTTTCTGCCTGTCAGCCAATTCTCTATCCATGCCAGTACCTTGCCCCTAACACCATAGGCTTTTATCTTATTTTGCAGCCTCCTGCCACTTTGTTAAAAGTCTTCTGGATATCCAAATAGATCACGTCCACTTGCTCTCCTGGTCTAATTTGTCTCAAAAGAATTCTAACAGACTACTAATGAAATCATGCTGACTTAGCTCTATTTTACACTTCCAAGTATTCTGCAACCTTATCCTTAATAATGGACTTTAACATTTTACTACAGACTAAGGTTAGGATAACCAGCCTACAAGTTTTCGATTTTTGGCCTCCCTCCCTTATTAAACAGGGGTGTTGTAACCATTAACCAGTCCTCTGGGACTCTCCCCAGCTCCAGTAGTTCCTGAAAGATAATCACCAATGCCTCTACAATCTCCTCAGTTGTCTCCTTCAAATCCCTGGGTTGTAATCCATCTAGTAGGGGTGATGTATCTACCTTTTATTAACATTCAACAGCATTATCATAACTGATACCCCCAGGAACATCCTGGCCGTCATTATTGACCAGAAACATTGCGGCTATATAAGGGGTCAGAGGCTGGGAATTCTGTGAGTGAGTATCTCATTTCCAGCTATCAAAATTATTTTTCAACTATCTACAAAGGCACATCAGTGTGACAAGTTTCCCTACTAACCTGTGGACGTTAATAACACCCATGAGAAATCATTTTGAACAACATCCCTTTTACCACCTTAAAGCATTCATTCCCTCCACCAGTTCACCTCTGTATTGTAGTGTGTTCCAGCTACAAGATGTAATGCAGTAACTTATTAAGTTGATAGCACTCTCGAACCAACCACCTCCATGACTTAAGGATAGCATGAAAACAGCAACTCCTGCAGGTTCCATTTCTAGTCATACAAAATCATGAAGGCAGAATCGTGAAACTTCCATTGAGAATACACATCTATATTTAAAAGGATCATGTGAAAAGGAGGATAGAAGAGATTGAACTGTTTGGACATTTTTGGGATTAAAAATAATAATGTCTTGAAGTTGTATTCCACAGGATGTGGACTGCATTCCACTTATAAAATTCTTGAAGTCAAAATGTTCAGTGTGTGCTGTTTTTAATCAGAAAATCAAGTGACACTTGACAAGCACTTTAAAAAAGAAATAGAGGAGGAATTTATTACTGTTATTACTGGATTAAGGGCTAATGTAAATGATTGCCTTAGCAACCCATTTTATGGACTTAGAATTCTGCTTTGCATATCCAGATGGCAGTGTATAAGGCAGACACGCCAGAAGCTGTTCCTTAGAAAGCATCCCTGGGAAATTGTGTTTCCATATCTGAAGTATTGGACTGTGACAATAACCAATTCTCAACAACTCAAATCCAAGTTGATTGTAATCAGAACAGGAGATTTAATCAGTTTGGATATGTCACAATTCACTTCTGTAGCAGGTGGGACTTGAACCTGGACCATCTAACCCAGAGGTAGGGACACACACAACACCTCTACAACTGGATATTTATCAAACCATTGTTTCCTTTGGGTGTGAGTGGGGGAGTGAGTAGAAGTCTGATTATATTTCCTTTGGTTTTGCTAAAGAGGAGCATCTGGCTACTTTGGACACTGAATTAACATTTTTACTAAATGGTTCAACAGGGGAACAGTGGAATTAAGTCAAAATGCCACATTTAAGGGCACTTCATGTGAATGTGCGTAAGTTATAACAGATAACCTAAAAAGCACAAAGAGATCCAATTGCCATTACAGAACTATGGCAGCATGGTGACCAGGACTGGGGTCTGAATATTCAAGGATATTTGACATTTAGAAAGGTCACTGAAACAAAAATATTTATAGAAATAGACAGGACAGATGCAGGTAAGATGTCCTGGTCAGGGAGTCTAAAACGAAAGGACAATATTTAAAAAATTTAAAAGACAAAAGGGGGCTGTCACTCAGGTCAGAGATGAGGAGAATTTGTTCTACTGAACCTTTGGAATTCTCTACCAGAGAGGCTGTTTTAAAAGGCAGGAATAATGGTAATGGGAAAGGGCTAGGTAACAGGTATTGAAACATTTGCTCAGCTATGATCATAACAAATGGTGGGACAGACTTGACTGGTTGAACAGCCTACTGCTCCTATGTTCTATTCTCCCAGTCACAGTCATAACACTACCAACACAATTGTGGGACAGGTTTCAGTAATTCAGGAAGACAGTATACAACACCTCAACGGCAATTAGTGATGGGCAACAAAAGCAAGCATCACCCAAATGTCGAAAACAAATTTACCACAAGTCACAAATCCAGAACATTAAAAGATCTTTCCTCTAAATTGTCATTAAAGAGTCAAAGTCATACAGCACAGAAACCGACGCTATTGTCCAACTTGTTCATGCCGACCACGTTTTCCAAATTAAACTCGTCCCACTTGCCTCTATCCCTCTGGGCCATATCCCTCTACACCCTTGTTATTCAAGTACTTGTCCAAGTGCCGTTTAAATGTAGCAACTGTACTAACATCTACAACTTCCTCTGGCAGGTCATTCCATAAACAAACCATCATGTGTGAGAAAGCTGCCCTTCAGGCCCCTTTACATCTTTCTCCTCTCACCTTAAAAATATGCCCTCTAGTTTTGAACTCTGCTACCCGAGGGAAAAGACTTTGCTATTCACCTTGTGTGCCCCTCATGATTTTACATAGAACATAGAACAATACAGCACAGAACAGGCCCTTCGGCCCAAACATTTGTCTTAGCTTAAGCACCCATCCATGTACCTATCCAATTGCTGCTTAAAGGTCACCAAAAATTCTGACACTACCACTCCCACAGGCAGGGCATTCCATGCCCCCACCACTCTCTGGGTAAAGAACCCACCCCTGACATCTCCCCTATACCTTCCACCCTTCACCTTAAATTTATGTCCCCTTGTAAC
>NC_057715.1:117372392-117377653 GCF_004010195.1 Chiloscyllium plagiosum | reverse complement strand
TCTTTCCTGCCTGACAGGTACATACATATCAAGGACACGTCGTATCTGTTCCTTGAAAAAGTTCCACATTTCCACGACATCCTTCCCTGACAGCCTATGCTCCCAACTTATGCTCCTCAGATCCCGTCTTACAGCATCGTAATTACCCTTCCCCAATTGTAAAACCTACCCTGTTGCATCTTTATAAAAATATCAACCCTCAACCTCGTATGCTCAAGTGAGAAAGGCCTATCCAGTTTCTCCTTACTTTCACAGCAATGAGTTAAACTGAACTAAGATTTATTCTGTTGTTATTATAGATCTTGCAATAAAGAAGTCCTAGTTCATGATCAGAAACATGTAAATTTTTCCACATAAGCATGTTTCCACATTCTAGATTCTTCGCAAGCTTGGGTATTAAATCATTGAAAAAGGATCAATATTCTTTTTGAAATCCGTATATTAAAAAGCAATTACTGTAACAGACTCATTGAATTGAAGGGTTATAAACAGGTGATGGACCCTAGCCAATGTAGTGTCTAAAAAGGCAATGATCTTGAAAAGTAAACATGGCCTTTCATAGCCGACAAGACACATCCATAACACAAAAGGTTATTTTTGCCAATGTTAAATATGAGCTCTTTCTTTGTTCAGCTCATACATAGCAAGATTAGAAATCATTAAGAAAATTCACATCAAAACAATTTTAGGAAGACAGGAAGCTTCTGTCAAAAAAAAATCAAACTGCCAGCATGAGAGTCAACATCACTTTAGAAAAATGATAAAGATTTACAAGTATAAGGCGCAATCTTTTCTAAAGAGCTTTTATTTTGATGGGTATTTGATTTTTCTCATCTTTTGATCTCTGTGGAGGTGATTACATATTGATATTAGATGAGAAATATTCAATGGACTATTCAGTGATAACAAGAGAAATGACTGTCATGCAGACATCAGAAAAGTGCTTTCCCCTTTGGATTCCAAATCATTGCAAGTGATTAGGGTACCTTGATAAATGCACGTGTAGAAACAGACTACTGGTCCTAAAATGATAGCAATTATCCTCCAAAAAAAAAAAAAGGTGTGCTCGTCTCACGAGCCATTCTGTTTCCATTTCACTTTATTCCCTGCTCTTCAGTTACTTATGACCAATTGTTTGTATCTGACAGATAGAATGCTGGAGGAACTCAGCTGGTCTAGCAGAATCAGTGGCAAGAGAAAATGAATTAAACTCCAATATGACTGCTTTAGAAATTAGGATCTCTCTCTGCTATAAGCCACACGAATATTGTGTTCCCCACCCTCAAATCATACATAAAAAGATTTCTCCTGCTCTCTACCATTTATATCATTTCATCTCAACCATGCCCCTTATTTCAGACCACTCATTCTTTAGAATGGATGTAGCGTTTCCCAGGACTTCCACAAAAATGATTTACAATCTCCTCTATTCCAATATCAGCCCTAATTATCCAAGGTCGACTCCATATTTTCTCAAATCCAGGCATAAATCTAAGTCCATATTGTACCTGACTGGTTTGACATCCTCTCATTGTGACAAAACGTAGACACAACTTTAGCAATATGTAATCACCTTTGCATTTAGAGTAGGCAATGGCCCAGTGTTAATATTGCTAGACTGTTCGAATCCTACCATGGTGGAATTTGAATCAACAATAATCTGGAAATAAGAGTCTAATGATGACCATGTAATTGTTGTTGATTGTCACAAAAACCCCTATCTGGTTTGCTAATGTCGTTTAGGGAAATAAATCTGGTCTGGCCTACATGAGGAGAAAGTGAGGTCTGCAGATGCTGGAAATCAGAGCTGAAAATGTGTTGCTGAAAAAGCGCAGCAGGTCAGGCAGCATCCAGGGAACAGGAGAATCAACGTTTTGGGCATAAGCCCTTCTTCGGGCATAAGCCTGAAGAAGGGCTTATGCCCGAAACGTCGATTCTCCTGTTCCCTAGATGCTGCCTGACCTGCTGCGCTTTTCCAGCAACACATTTTCAGCTCTGGCCTACATGACTCCAGACCCACAGCAATGTAGTTGACTAAACCAGGGATTGACAATAAATGTTGGCCTTGCTAGCAATGTCCACATCCCATGAATGAATAAAAAAAAAGTAAAAATGAGTATTATTTGCAAACTGCCTTTAACACCCTTCCCTAACAAATCCAGGATGCTCTAGAAAGTGGTTTCCTCCTTTAACCAACAAATTATTAGGCGATATACAATGAGAAAAAGTTGCGACAGGACAGCTGGGATTTCAAAGGGTGTACCCATCATTTCAACAACCTTAGCTCAACAGCCCAACTTGCACCATGGTATACATGGTATACTAATCCAGCCTTGGGCTCTGTGATCACTTTAGGACCTGCAATCCAGAACGTAAGGAGGTCGCCCTAAAGCCCAAGGCACTCCTGAAAAGGCAGCATGGATATCAGAGATATGAATAGTCACAGTCGGGTAAATTGCATTTATGAGGCAATCGCAGAACACTACATTACCACCAGGTTCAAGCATGGCTGCTGGAGTAGAGAGATTCTGAACATCAATGGCAATCATACGCTTGCATAATCAGGCATTTTGCTATATGGAGTCAGAGATGTACAGCATGGAAACAGACCCTTCGGTCCAACCCATCCATGCCGACCAGATAGCCCAACCCAATCTAGTCCCACCTGCCAGCACCCTGCCCAGATCCCTTCCTATTCATATACCCATCCAAATGCCTTTTAAATGTTACAATTGTACCAGCCTCCGCCACTTCCTCTAGCAGTTCATTCCATACCCGTACCATCCTCTGTGTGAAATAGTTGCCCCTTAGGTCTCTTATATCTTTACCCTCTCACCCTAAACCTATGCCCTCTAGTTCTGGACGCCCCGACCCCAAGGAAAAGACTTTGCCTATTTACCCTATCCATGCCCCTCATGATTTTGTAAACCTCTATGAGGTCACCCCTCAGCCTCTGACGCTCCAGGGAAAACAGCCCCAGCCTGTTCAGCCTCTCCCTAGAGCTTAAATCCTCCAATCCTGGCAACATCCTTGTAAATCTTTTCTGAATCCTTTCAAGTTTCACAACATCCTTCCGGTAGGAAGGAGACCAGAATTGCATGCAATATTCCAACAGTGGCCTTCCCAATGTCCTGTACAGCCGCAATATGACGTCCCTACTCCTGTACTCAAAACTCTGACCAATAAAGGAAAGCATACCAAGCGCCTTCTTCACTATCCTATCTACCTGTGACTCCACTTTCAAGGAGCTATGAACCTGCACTCCAAGGTCTCTTTGTTCAGCAATGCTCCCTGGAACCTTACCATTAAGTCTATAAGTCCTGCTAAGATTTGCTTTCCCAAAATGTCGCACTTCACATTTATCTAAATCAAACTCCATCGGCTACTTCTCAGCCCATTGGCCCATCTGATCAAGATGCCGTTGTAATCAGAGGTAACCTTCTTCATTCAGATCAATTCATCACCTTGTCTAAATTCATAAATATTCCCACCCATGACTGTCCCTAGTCAGGTTTTCTTCCCTCAAGTGGAAAGGAAATCACCTAGCCCTCTAAGCTCTGGAATTTCACATTTCTATTTCTTTCCCTTCCTTTCTTTAAGGCACACTCTAAAACCTACCAAAACCTTCACATAGGTTTTTGGACATTTCCTTATCTGACTCAGTTGTCAAATTTTGTTTAAGAATATTCCTTGCACCTTCAGGACATAGGAGAGGCTATATAAATAAAAGTTGTTGTTGTTACAGTTCACATTTGGGCAAATTTCAACAGGTCATAATGACGATCTAGAGCCTTGTCTACATAGCTATCATTGATGTGTCAGCAACTGTTAAGGCTATTTAATCCTTGTGGGCGGGCAGCCAGTAATGTGTATGTTGGGATAAATTATACTAGCTATAAGGGAATGGTGATAGGAAGCAGGGGAATGGAGGAGGGGAATGACTAAGCCATGCCATGTAGTTTAACCCTTGATCATTACTTAATGCCTAGAGGGCTCGTTTGCTGATATAAAATCCATCATGGTCAATGTCACCATAAAAGCTCCAGGTTGTAGGTGACCAAAAAGATCAAAAAACAAGTTAAAACATAATGACTGAAGCTTAAGGTCTGTATGCAAATGCATTACATACAATAATAAAGTGGTGTTACATTTTAAATTCAGATTTCCACTCTGCATTGGAAATTACAAATATAGAAACCCACAAACAGAGGAAGCCACAAAGGCAGTCTTTACCAATCCTCACACTCATGGAGCCAAATCCAGAGAACTCTAATACAGCCCTCATGCATGTAGAAGGTTGTCCTGAGTTTAACAATGTTTTAAGCCTTAACAGTACAGCATATTGGCTAAGGACTAGAATCTTACTAATGTGAACAGGTTTACTGGATCCTTAGGCTATGTCTCAAGGAGTTTTGACATATCTTCTCCTTTAATCGCCCATTAACAGAGCAAACTGGCAGCTTGTCAAATAATCAACTATATTGTGGATAATTGCAGATCTCTCAGCTTCAGAGGCTGGATAATTGATTCTGCCATGGTTTCCAATCTTCCATTACCACATTCACTGAACCGGGGGACTCAGTTCAAGTCCTTCCTGCTCCAGGAGGAGATAGAGTCATAGAAATATACAACTCAGAAACTGACCCTTCAGTCCAATACACCCATGCTGACCAACACTTGGCCCATATCCTCTAAACCCTTCCTATTGTAATTGTACTGGCCACCACTTCCTCTAACAGTCCATTCCATACATGCAGCACCTGTGCATGAAAAAATTGCCCCTAAGGTCTTTTTAAAATGTTTTCCCTCTCACCTTAAACCTATGCCCTCTTGTCAGGGAGTCCCACACTAAAGGGAAAAAACTTTGTCTATTTACCCTATACACGCCCCTTCATGACTTTAAAAACCTCAGCATCTGATGCTCCAAGGAAAACAAGGTAAAAACAATAACTGCAGATGCTGGAAACCAGATTCTGGATCAGTGGTACTGGAAGAGCACAGCAATTCAGGCAGCATCCGACGAGCAGCAAAATCGACGTTTCGGGCAAAAGCCCTTCATCAGGAATAAAGGCAGAGAGCCTGAAGCGTGGAGAGATAAGCTAGAGGAGGGTGGGGGTGGGGAGAAAGTAGCATAGAGTACAATAGGTGAGTGGGGAGTTGCAGTGGGAGAGGGACTCCCTGAGATTCTTGTAGAGAGAGGAGGAAAACTTCTTCAAGGCAGGCATCCTTGCAAGAGGATTCACAGTAGGGTTAAAATCAAC
>NC_057715.1:117358625-117372037 GCF_004010195.1 Chiloscyllium plagiosum | reverse complement strand
GGAAATGTTGGCGGATGATTTGGTTTATGCGAAGGTTGGTAGGGTGGAAGGTGAGCACCAGGGGGGTTCTGTCCTTGTTGCGGTTGGAGGGGTTGGGTCTGAGGGCGGAGGTGCGGGATGTGGGTGAGATGGGTTGGAGGGCATCTTTAACCACGTGGGAAGGGAAATTGCGGTCTCTGAAGAAGGAGGCCATCTGGTGTGTTCTATGGTGGAACCGCTCCTCTTGGGAGCAGATACGGCGGAGGCGGAGGAATTGGGAATATGGGATGGCATTTTTGCAAGAGGTAGGGTGGGAAGAGGTGTAATCCAGGTAGCTGTGGGAGTCGGTGGGTTTGTAGAAGATGTCAGTGTCAAGTCGGTCGTCACTGATGGAGATGGAGAGGTCCAGGAAGGGGAGCCAGGTGTCGGAGATGGTCCAGGTAAATTTAAGGTCGGGGTGGAATGTGTTGGTGAAGTTGATGAGTTGCTCAACCTCCTCGCGGGAGCACGAGGTGGCGCCAATGCAGTCATCAATGTAGCGGAGGAAGAGGTGGGGAGTGGTGCCGGTGTAATTACGGAAGATCAACTGCTCTTCGTAGCCAACAAACAGACAGGCATAGCTGGGGCCCATGTGTGTGCCCATGGCTACCCCTTTGGTAGGGAGGAAGTGGGAGAATTCAAAGGAGAAATTCGAATGAGTGTGTCGGTGGAAGGGTACTGTTGGGGACGTCTGGAGAGGAAAAAACGGAGGGCTTGGAGGCCCTGGTCATGGCGGATGGAGGTGTAGAGGGATTGGATATCTATGGTGAAGATGAGGCGTTGGGGACCGGGGAAACGGAAGTCTTGGAGGAGGTGGAGGGCGTGGGTGGTGCCAGGGAAAACAGCCTATTCAGCCTCTCCCTATAGCTCAAACCCTCCAATCCTGGCAACATCTTTGTAAATCTTTTCTGAACGCTTATCTTTCACAATATCCTTCCTATAGGAGGAAAGCCAGAATTGCACACAATATTCCAAAATTTTTTGATTTGAAAATATCTTCAAAAAATCAGAGAAAAGCATTATGAAGTTGCTGGTCAAATGGAGAAAACCAGTTGGAGGATGGTGTTGTTTGAATTGAAGGTGGAAAATAAAATTAATTCAGAAGACAGACAAAAAAATCAAATTCTATCATCTGTCCTGCAAGTGAGAGCCACACTTTTTTTATAAATTTTAATCTATCCTTGATGTCTTCCAAGTTAACACAGCTTCTTTATTGAAATATTTTGATGTTCCACACAATGGCATGCCCAGCTGATAGCTAATTTTCACCAGAACAGTTGATGTAATCTAGCATCTTGCTGATAATTAATGGTTAGTGTTGGAGCTCCTGTGCATTGGTTGCAGGCTTGTTTTATTACTTGAAGAGTACATGACGACTGCAACTGGACTTGCAAATCTGTATTTGCTGCTTTTGATGCGTCCCAACTACTGCAGGGAAATCAATTACAGATTAGCTGATCTCTCAGGCAATAAAAAGAAAAAAGACTTGCAATTATAAAGCATCTGACCAACCACCAGAGCTCCCAATATACTTTCCAGCCAAAAACGTACCTCTTAATTCTTGTCAATATTGTAATGTAAGAGTCAGAACAGGCAATTTGCACACAGCAAAATCCACAAACAACAATGCAATAATCATGAGAAACTCTGCTTCTGAGACATTGGTTGAAGGATCAACATTGACCTCAGAACGACAGGGATAAATCTCCTCTTAAAATTGTGACAGTCGATTCTTAAGCATCGACCTAAAGGGTAGATGCAGCCTCAACTTAAATGTATCACTCAAACGAAACACCTCTGACAATGCAGCAGTCCCTCAATACTAGGCGAAAGTGAGGACTGCAGATGCTGGAGATTAGAGTCAAGATTAGAGTGGTGCTGGAAAAGCACAGCAGGTAGGGTAGCATCTGAGGAACAGGAAAACTGACGTTTCGGGCAGGAGCCCTTCATCAGGGAACTCCTGATGAATGGCTCCTGCCCGAAACGTCAATTTTCCTGTTCCTCGGATGCTGCCTGACCTGCTGTGCTTCTCCAGCACCACTCCCTCAGTACTGCCTCGGCTTAATTATTTATCCTCAAGTCCTTGTATTGGACTTGAAGGCTGATTTTCTGGCTCCATTCCTCATCCTACCAAGTGAACAATTGCTGCTCATTAGATTACTTACGATTAGATTACTTACAGTGTGGAAACAGGCCCTTCGGCCCAACAAGTCCACACCGCCCCGCCGAAGCGCAACCCACCCATACCCCTACATTTACCCCTTACCTAACACTATGGGCAATTTAGCATGGCCAATTCACCCGACCTGCACATCTTTGAACTGTGGGAGGAAACCGGAGCACCCGGAGGAAACCCACGCAGACACGGGGAGAACGTGCAAACTCCACACAGTCAGTCGCCTGAGGCGGGAATTGAACCCGGGTCTCTGGCACTGTGAGGAAGCAGTGCTAACCACTGTGCCACCGTGCCGCCCACGAGATCCTCAAGATCGTCTGAGCTTTCAGTCACCTACCCTCTCACACCAACCTCATCCTCCTACAGTGGTCCAGAGGTTTGAGGAAGATCACATCGTTCAATTAGTCATTGTGCAATTTTTACGACTAAGGGCAGATTTCCAATCATTTATCATAAACTTGGTTCTCATTTCCTTTTGCTAAAATTGGTATCTACATTGGTTAGTCCTGCGATCTAGAATTCTGCCAAAAGATCATAAAGCTGGATCATACATTAATTTGGTTTCTCTCTCTGTAAATGCTGCCAGACCCACGAGCAGAGGTCAAAATATTCCCCCTCCCTAAGGTTTCACTAGAGACTTCCTCAAGGTTTATTTTTGATTTTCAGGTTTGCGGGGTCCTTTATCATTCCCACTAATTTCTTGAATAGGTGAAGTCATGCCTTAACATTAGTTTCTGGATTTGTGCCTTTTTTTCCCTCCTTAACACAGAAAATGTAGTACAAAGCCTGCATGTACATATGATCTTTTAACTTGGAATCTATAAATAAGGGCAATAGACAAAGAACTGGATGCTGAAGGTTTGAAACAAAAACAGAAATTGCTGGAAAAAACTCAGCAAATAAAGCAAAGTTAGCATTTTGAATCTAGCGATGGAGAATCACCAAGCTGGAAACAAATCTGTAAGGCAATTTCAATTATCAGTAAGAATAATAGGGTGGTTGAGAGAGGGGATTTTAACTTTCCAAACATAGACTGGGACTGCCATAGTGTTAAGGGTTTGGATGGAGAGGAATTGGTTAAGTGTGTACAAGAACATTTTCTGATTCAGTATGTGGATGTACCTACTAGGCAAGGTGCAAAACTGGACCTACTCTTCGGAAATAAGGCAGGGCAGGTGACTGAGGTGTCAGTGGGGGAGCACTTTGGGGCCAGCGACCATAATTCTGTTAGTTTTAAAATAGTGATGGAAAAGGATAGAGCGGATCGAAAAGTTGAAGTTCCAAATTGGAGAAAGGCCAATTTTGACAGTATTAGGCCACAAGGATCGGTGCTGGGCCCTCTACTTTTTGTCATTTACATAAATGATTTGGATGCAAGCATAAGGAGGTACAGTTAGTAAGTTTGCGGATGACACCAAAATTGGAGGTGTAGTGGACAGCGAAGAGGGTTACCTCAGATTACAACAGGATCTGGACCAGATGGGCCAACGGGCTGAGAAGTGGCAGATGGAGTTTAATTCAGATAAATGCGAGGTGCTGCATTTTGGGAAAGCAAATCTTAGCAGGACTTATACACTTAATGGTAAGGTCCTAGGGAGGGGTGACCTTATAGAGATGTACAAAATTATGAGGGGCATGGATAGAATAAATAGACAAAGTCTTTTCCCTAGGGTTGGGGAGTCCAGAACTAGAGGGCAAAGGTTTAGGGCGAGAGGGAAAAGATATAAAAGAGACCTACGGGGCATCTTTTTCACGCAGAGGGTGGTACGTGTATGGAATGAGCTGCCAGAGGATGTGGTGGAGGCTGGTACAATTGCAACATTTAAAAGGCATTTGGGTGGGTATATGAATAGGAAGGGTTTGGAGGGATATGGGCCGGGTGCTGGTAGGTGGGACTAGATTGGGTTGGGATAACTGGTCAGCATGGACGGGTTGAACCGAAGGGTCTGTTTCCATGCTGTACATCTCTATGACTCTATAACTTTCAAAAGGGGATTGAGGGCAGATATTCGCAGGTAAAGGGACAGCTGGAAAATGGGAAGCCTTCAGAAATTAGATAACGAGAGTCCAGAGAAAGTATATTCCTGTGAAAGGAAAGGCTGGTAGGTGTAGGGAATGCTGGATGACTAAAGAAATTGAGGGATTGATTAAGAAAAAAAGCAAGCATATGTCAGGTATAGACAGGATAGATCAAGTGAATCCTTAGAAGAGTACAAAGGCAGTAGGCTTAAGAGGGAAATCAGGAGGGCAAAAAGGGGACATGAGATAGCTTTGACAAATAGAGTTAAGGAAATCCAAAGGGCTTTTACAAATACATTAAGAACAAAAGAGTAACTAGGGTGACAATAGGGCCCCTCAAGGATCAGCAAAGCGGCCTTTGTGTGGAGCTACAGAAAATGGGGAATACACTAAACAAGTATTTTGCATCAGTGTTTACTGTGGAAAAGGAGATGGTGACATTTTGAAAAATGCCCATATTACAGAGAAGGAAGTGCTGGATGTCTTGAAATGCATAAAAGTGGATAAATCTCCAGGATCTGATCAGGTGTACCCTAGAACTCCGTGGGAAGCTATTGAGTTATTTGTATCGTCAATAGTCACAGGTGAGGTGCCAGAAGACTGGAGGTTGGCTAACGTGGTGCCACTGTTTAAGAAGGGTGGTAAGGACAAGCCAGGGAACTATAGACCGGTGAGTGATGTCAGTAGTGGGCAAGTTGTTAGAGGGAATCCGGAGGGACAGGATGTACATTTGGAAAGGCAAGGACTGATTAGGGATAGTCAACATGGCTTTGTGTGTGGGAAATCATGTCTCACAAACTTGATTGAGATTTTTGAAGTAGTAACAAAGAGGATTGATGAGGGCAGAGCGGTAGATGTGATCTATATGGACTTCAGTAAGGCGTTCAACAAGATTCCCCATGAGAGACTGATTAGCAAGGTTAGATCTCATGGAAGACAGGGAGAACTAGTCATTTGGATACAGAACTGGCTCAAAGGTAGAAGACAGAAGGTGGTGGAGGAGAGCTGTTTTACAGTCTGGAGGCCATTGACCATTGGAGTGCCACAAGGATCAGTGCTGGGTCCACTACTTTTCATCATTTATATAAATGATTTGGATGTGAACATAAGAGGTATAGTTAGTAAGTTTGCAGATGACACCAAAATTGGAGGTGTAGTGGACAGCAAAGTGGGATTTTGGTCAGATGGGCCAATGAGCTGAGGCTTGGCAGATGGAGTTTGATTTAGATAAATGTGATGAGCTGCATTTTGGGAAGCAAATCTTAGCAGGACTTATACACTAATGTCTAGATTAGAGTGGTGCTGAAAAGCACAGCAGTTCTGGCAACATCCGAGGAGCAATAAAATCGACGTTTCGGGCAAACGCCCTTCATCAGGAATACAGTATTCCTGATGAAGGGCTTTTGCCCGAAACGTCGATTTTACTGCTCCTCGGATCTGCCTGAACTGCTGTGCTTTTCCAGCACCACTCTAATCTAGACTCTGGTTTCCAGCATCTGCAGTCATTGTTTTTACATTATACACTTAATGGTAAGGTCCTCGGGAGTGTTGCTGAACAAAGGGACCTTGGAGTGCAAGTTCATAGCTCCTTGATAGTGGAGTCACAGGTAGATAGGATAGTGAAGGCGGCATTTGGTATGCTTTCCTTTATTGGTCAGAGTATTGAGTACAGGAGTTGGCGTGTCATGTTGCGACTGTACAAGACATTGGTCAGACCACTGTTGGAGTATTGCATGCAATTCTGGTCTCTTTCCTATCGGAAAGATGTTGCCAGAATTGGAGGATTTGAGCTATTGGGAGAGGTTGAATAGGCTAGGGCTGTTTTCCCTGGAACGTCGTGGCTGAAGGGTGACTTTATTGAGGTTTTTAAAATCATGAGGGGCATGGATAGGATAAATAGAGAAAGTCTTTTCCCTGGGGTGGGGTAGTCCAGAACTATAGGGTATAGGCTTAGGGTGAGAGGGGAAAGATATAAAAGAGACCTATGAGGCAACATTATCACGCAGTGGGTGGTAGGTGTATGGAATGAGCTGCCAGAGGAAGTGGTGAAGGCTGGTACAATTACAATATTTAAAAAGCATCTCGATGGGTATATGAATAGGAAGGGTTTGGAGGGATATGGGGCAGGTGCTAGCAGGTGGGACGAAATTGGTTTGTGATATCTGGTCGGAATAGATGAGTTGGACGGAAGGGTTTGTTTCCACGCTGTACATCTCCATGACTCCATGATTCTTGTTCTCGATTCTGCCACGAGAGGAAACCTTTCATCGTCTACTATGTCAAGTCCCTAAGAATCTTGCGTGTTCAATAAGGTCGCATTCATTCTTCTAAATTCCAATGAGTACAGGCCTAAACTACTCAAGTTCTCCTCACAAGACAGTCCATCCGTATTCTCGAAGTCATACTCACTACTTGTCCGAATACTTAATTTTGTATCAAATACTTTGTATATTCACTTCCCAAGTCATTAACATACCTGTAAATAATTGTGATCCCAACGCTGATCTCTGTGACAGACCAATAGTCAGTTTGCCATCCTGAAAATGTCCCTTTTATCCCAACAGTCTATTTGTTACACAATCCTCTACGCTAATACACTACCTTGAAATCATGAGCTCTTACCAAGTAGGAGAAAGTGAGGACTGCAAAGGCTGGAAATGAGTAGAAAAGAGCCGCACTGGAACAGCAAGTCAGGCAGCATCCAAGGAGCAGGAAAATCGACATTTCGAGCACATGCCCTTCCTGACGATGAAGGGCTTATACTTGAAATGTCGATTCTCCTATTCCTTGGATGCTGACTGACCTGCTGTGCTTTTCCAGCGCCACACTTTTCAGTTATTATCAAGTATCCTAACAGGGGGTACCTTATCAAAACCCAAAAGTTTTTTTTTACATTTCAAAAATATACTTTATTCATAAAAACATCTTTGTATATATACATAGTCACATAAGCAGTTTGGTCCTGTACGGTTGCAAATGAAGAAAATAAATATTGGAGTTTGATTCTATCCAACAAACAAACCAAAGGCATCTCTTACTTATGCAAGATTATATTTACACATAATTTGCGAAGGTCCTGAAATCCTGAAAATCCAAATATTAAATAACAGAACCATATGGTGATTGGAGAATCGGGGTGACTTTTCTCTTTTTAGTCACCCTCATGATAAATTCTGGGAAAATTCAATGTGGGCCTTCATGGATAAGTTTGCTGTTCATTTTACCTGCTGAGCCATTCTTGCATTTTCTGTTTTTTTTTGTTTCAGATGATGACTGTGCACAGTACTTTGCTTTTGTTTAATAATTTACTCTGTTTCAGTATTGGGTAAAATTGGGTCTCGTTACTTCTCATTGTACAGTGCAGTAGATTTGGGATCAAAATAGAATATGCTGGAAATATTTAGCAGGTAAGGCAGTGTTTCTGGAAAGGGAGGCTGCTATCTTTGATTGAGAGGGGTAGGGAAAGAAGAGATGGTGGGACAAGGACAAAAGGAACATCTGTGATAAGGTGAAAGACAGAAGAGACTCCGAAGAATTACAGGACCAAACAGAATGGTGCTGTAGCAAAAAAAAAGAGCCATAGGCAGGTAAGGAAAGAAAAAAAAACCAAAGCATGGAAAAGGACACAAACAAAAACTAAACTTAAGGTCTGACCTAGGACACAGTTAGGCTTTTCACTTTGGATGGAAACAATCTAATGAAATGCACACTGCAAATGTAACACCAGAGAGTTTCAAATTTCATTTATGTGAGCAAATTGTCTTTTCCTATCCTGGTTGACTATCTGGGTTGTCTGCAGAGATGACATTGCAGTAACCTTACAATCCCCCACCAATTTTAATTTGATGTTTCATTCGACCTTCATATGTTAGGAGATGTCAGAAGTACATGCTTGTAATTTTCATCAATTCAAATTATAAGTTGATAAAAAATAAATAAATAAAACAGAAACTAATTATTCTCCTCAAAGTAACCTAATTATCAGCTTTGTCACCATATTTCCAGCCGTACTGAAGCAGCATCACTAAACTAGTCACTCTACATTACAGAACTCTTCATCAACAAGCCATCAATGGCTCTATTAAACATTAAAAAAAAGGTCATTCAGTCCCTAAAGCCATTCAATTAAGTCACAGTCAATCTGCATCTAACTCCATTTACAGCTGCCATTGTTCCATATTCCTCGATGCCGTTAAATAACAAAATAAAAACTTGAAGGGGGGGCTCTGGCCTGAAACGTTGATTTTCCTGCTCCTCAGATGCTGCCTGACCTGCTGTGCTTTTATGATCTCTGATCTCCAGCATCTGAAGACCTCACTGTCTCCAACAAAAAAAACTGTTAATAGCTGTGTTGAAGCATGTAAGTGATAAAGCTTTCCCAGCCTTCTGAGAGAGAATCCAAAGTTTCTATTATCCCATAAAAAGGTTTTATTTCTAAAGCCAACCTTAAATTTGAAAATCAGTGCCTTCTAAATGCCCCTGCGGTGTCCATACTTTGCTTTAAAAGATTCCTCAGTCAAATTTTGGGATGCCATGGTGGAAGTGGTTGGCATTGCTGCTTCACAGCACCAGGGACTCGGGTTCAATTCCAGTCTTGGGCGACTGTTGATGTGGAGCTTGCAAATTATTCCCAGTGACTACACAGGTTTCTGCCTGGTGTTCCAGTTTCCTCCCACAGTCCAAAGATGTGCAGGTTAGGTGGATTGGCTGTGCCAAACACCCCATGTGTAGACTCAATGGCCTCTTTCTGCACTGTGGGAATTATATACATCAACCCCCTCAGGGGAAACCGCCAGTGGCCGAATCCATCAACACCCTCTCCTCCCAACAGGGAAACCTCCAATGGCCCAACCCATCAACCCCCTCTCCCCCTCCAACAGGGGGACCTCCAATGGCCCAACCCATCAACACCCTCTCCCCCCACAACAGGGAGACCACCAATGGCCCAACCCATCAACCTCCTCTCTCCCCCACAACAGGGGGACCTCCAATGGTCAAATCCATCAACCTCCTCTCCCCCACAACAGGTTGATGGATTTGACCATTGGAGGTCCCCCTGTTGTGGGGGAGAGGAGGTTGATGGGTTGGGCCATTGGAGGTCCCTCTGTTGTGGGGACCTCCAATGGTCAAACCCATCAACCTCCTCTCCCCCACAAAAGAGGGACCTCCAATGGTCAAACCCATCAACCCATCTGCCCAGCGGCCCCATACCATCAGTCGCCCAGTGGTGCTTCGCGCGTTACCAACAGCAACGCGTTTAAATGCTACCAGACCCAGCGCGTGCAGCACAGAAACAGCCGCCGGGAAAGGGAGCCGGTAACCAAACACAAACAAAGTGCTACAGCGGTTTGCAGTGTTAATTCTGGCAGAGGGGTAAATAAGAGTGTGTAGCCTGACCTGGTCCCACAGCAGCCATTGGCAGAGAGCCCGCTCCAGCTCCTGGTCTCCATCACGGTGGGTATCCCCTTGCAGCGGGTTCGCGTTCACATCCTGCGTACAGTCTCCCATCTCCACGAGAGAGGGAAGGAAACCGGACCACAAACCAACGCAATTTAAAACAAAACCAGACACACAGTTAAAAAGGCTCTCCTCGCGTCACCTAGTCCGTCAGTGACAGCGACGCCACCACCTCATACGGACGGCACCTCAACCACAGGCGCTGGGCTTTCTTACCGTAGCCTCCCCGTGCATGTCAATCTGCGCACGCGCAGAGGCCGCCATGTTTGTAGCTTTTGCGCCCTGGTTATTGCGGGATGTGGCGAGATAACGGACTACAAAACCCGTCAGGCACCGCGCCGCCCCGGTTTCCAAGGGAACGTGAGGCTAACCGCACGAGGAGGGTGGGCACTATGTTCACCTCACGCGCCTTTCGGGTATTGACGTTTTCTATCGCCTAACACGTAAGTAATGATCGGGCTGCAGGACTACAAAACCCACAATCCCTTGTACAATACACCCCCAGGCCCCACCCCGCGCTCACCGATGTGCACGCCTGATCTATGTTGCTCTCACGCCTGTAGCACATGGCTGCTGACGTTTTTCAAGTTGTTTCATGTTTACAAAAGACTTTAAGATTCTCTTCTTATTTTCTGACAACAACTGACAAGTTTAATATCATCAGCATTAGATGTTACTCTATGCTTCAAAATTTAGGTCATTTTTGTACAACATATCAAAAAATAAACAGTGGTCCTTTCAATGAATCTGCTGGAAGACCACATCTTGCAGTCTGAAAAATAACCATTTATGGCAACACGTTCAGCAAAACGTTGTTTGTACTGCTGATCATGCTATTCCATGAACCTTAATTTTGTTAACCAGTCTTGTGCCACTTTGTCAAATACTTTTAAAAATACATCCATATACATTAATTGATTGTTCCATCTAGTGGATGGTATCAAACAAGATGCCCCATTGACCACTCCCTACTTGCCAGTCATACACAGCACAGAAATAGACCCTTTGGTTCTATCAATCCTGGCGTAACATAATCCCAAACTAATCACATCTGCCTGGTCCATATCCCTCCAAACCTGTCCTATTTGCGTACTTCTTTAATTGTCTTTTAAATGAAACTGTGCCCACACCCACCACTTCCTTAGGAAGTTCATTCCACACACTAACCTGTGGAAACAACCTGCCCCTCATGCCAGTATTAAACTGAACTATTAAACATATGCAAGATTCAGGGTACTATTTCCAAAATTAGATGCCAATCTGCTACCATGGAATCTAGAACAGGAAGGCACACTCTCAGAAAAAGGGGCCAATCATTTAACGTGATGAGGAGAAATTTCTTCAGTCAAACAGTTGTAAATCTTTAGAATTCTGTACCAAGAGGCTTGTAGGTGATTGTTGAATACAGTTAAAACTGGGATAAACATTGACAATAAATGCTGGTGCAGCTAATGACACCTATGAGCCAAGAGTGAATAAATAAAAATCTTTGGTCTTTCCTGGAACCTAGCATTTTGGAGAACACACAGTAGAGTGGAGTTGATGCCTAAGATCAGCCATGATCGTATTGAATGGTAAAGCAAGTTCAGTAAGTCAAATGCTCTTTCCATACTTTTTTTTAAAAACAGGGGCAGAAGTAATCCAGTTTACTGTTCCAGTTTGCCGGATGTCCCTGGAGAAGGAGCATGCGGTGTCCACCAACACTCTCAAGATTTTCAGGGAAAGGTGGGCACTGCAGAGAGTGGAGTGTATTATTCCTCCCCAACTCAATTTTGATTTGATCCCTGCCCTCCCCTTCACTGTATGATCATGCAGCAATTCCCTCTGAGAAGGGCACTGCTTGTCACTGGCCGCCCTGGTGTTTCCTTTCTTCCTAGTGGCGGAAATTGACTAAAGAAAATAAACAGGGGAGTACGTCCAGAACTGGGTGTTCTTGGAGAAGGAGCATGCAGTGTCTACCAATTCCCTCTAACTGTTCAGGGAGAGGTGGACACCGCAGGAAATGCAGTGTCTTATTTCCCCCGCCAATTCTATTTTGATTTACGGTGCCCTTCCCTCCACTTTTTGATCACACAGCATTGCCCTTTGATGTGAAGGGCACTGCTTATCACTGGCTACTTGGGTGTTTCCTTTCTTCCTGGTGGTGGAAATTGAATAAAGATTTGTACACCTGTTCATTTTCACTGTATCTCACACCTGCACACACACATGGGTGCTGGGGAAAATATAAGCATTACTGCGGTTAGGCTGTAGTGTGGGGGTCAGAAAGAAAAAAAACAGGAGATAAGAATCTCCTCAAAAACAATAAAATATAAGCACTACCACACTTAGACGGTAGTGTGGGGGTAAAATAGAAAGAAAGGAAAAAAATATAAACAGGGGAGTACATTCGGGCCTGGGTGTCCTTGGAGAAGGAGCATGCGGTGTCTACCAACTCCCTCGAACTGTTCAGGGAGAGGTGGGCACCGCAGGGAATGGAGTGCTTTATTTCCCCCTCCAATTCTATTTTGATTTAAACCCTACACTTCCCTTCATATTTTTGATCACGCAGCATTGCCCGTTGATGAGAAGGGCACTGCTTGTCACTGGCCACCCTAGTGTTTTCTTTCTTCCTGGTGGTGGAAATTGAATAACGATTTGTACACCTGTTGTCTTTCACTGTGTCCTACACCTGCACACACACCACATGGGTGCTGGGGAAAATATAAGCGCTACCGCAGTTAGGCTGTAGTGTGGGGGTAAGAAGGAAGAAAATATATAACCAGAAAAAAAATAAACAGGGGAGTATGTCCCGGCCCAGGTGTCCTTGGAGAAGGAGCACGCAGTGTCTCCCAATACCCTCGAGGTATTCAGGGAGAGGTGGGCACCGCAGTGTATTTCCCCCTTGGACTCTATTTTGATTTAATTGCAGCCACCCTCCCTTTTCACTCTTTGATCACTCAGCATTGCGCTTTGTTGAGGAGGGCAATGGTTGTCACTGGTCACTTGGGTGTTTTCTTTCTTCCTGGTGGTGGAATATAAATAAAGTTTTATGCACTCCGTGATCAGTGTGTCTTACACCTACATAACATAATAAAAAGGGGACCGTGAAAAAACCCTATAAACAGGGGATTTAGAATCTCCTCAGTTCAGGGGAAATGAACTCTGAGCTGGCTGTCCATAGCCAGTGTACTGTGCATAGGTAAATAAAGGGTGACTTGGTGACAGGATACCAGCCTCTGTGCAGTTATTTCAACCACCAAGCTAGAAAAATGCTGTCTCACCTGTAAATTAGCAGTTGAAGAAAAGCTGGCAGAAAGGAAAACTCTCCCTTCCCTCTCTCAGTAATTAGGAAAAACAAATTCTTAAAGCAAAACCGGTGTTTAAAAAAAAGTTTCTTCTCAGTGAAATGTTTGAAAAAGAAACCAAAATTTTCAGATATCAGAACTCCTCACAATTTCCCATCTGAAATCCATTCTAAAGATCTTTCATTATTTAACTGCAGTCTTGTTGATGATAGTCCAAATGAATGCGAAAAGTCATGTTGTTCTATCATTTTAGTTTGGAAAAAGTGAGGACTGCAGATACTGGAGATCAGGGTCAAGAGTGTGGTGCTGGAAAAGCACAGCAGGTCAGGCAGCATTAGAGGAGCAGGACAGTCAACGTTTCAGGCATAAGACCTTCATGAGGAATGAGGCTTGTGGGCTGGGGGGGGGGGGGGGGGGGGGGGGCCTGGGTAAATGGATAATAGGGAGGGGGGGGT
>NC_057715.1:117352593-117358230 GCF_004010195.1 Chiloscyllium plagiosum | reverse complement strand
CGACTCTGTCAGATCCATGCCCCCAACCACTGCTCCCCCCCCACCTGGCACCTTCCCCTGCCACCACAGGAAGTGCAAAACCTGAACCCACACCTCTCTCCTCATCTCCGTCCAAGGCCCCAAGGATCTTTCCACATTAGACAGAAATTTATCTATACTTACATGTACGTCATCGACTGTATCCGTTGCACCCAATGCGATCTCCTCTACTTCGGGGAGACAGGATGTCAACTTGCAGATTGTTTCAGAGAACATCTATGAGGCACCCACACCAACTAACCCCACCGGCCCGTGGCTGAACATTTAACTCCCCCATTGCCAAATCCTTACCACCGGATGCATGGAGGAAGAACGCCTCATCTTCCACCTTGGAACCCTGCAACCACACGGGATCAATGTGGATTTCACCACAATGTGGTTTCCTCAGTTCCCCTCCCTCACCTTATCCCAATCCCAAGCCTCCAACTCAGCACCGCCCCCTTGACCGCTCCTACCTGTCCATCTTCCTTTCTTCCCACCCATCAGCTCCACCCTCCCCCTCCAACTTACCAGTTCCACCCAGATCTTCATCTACCTATCACATTCCCAGCTACCTTCATGCCAACTCCACCCTCCCCCATTTATCTCTCAGCTCCCCCGGCCGAGAAGCCTCATTCCTCATGAAGGGCTTGTGCTCGAAATGGTGATTCTCCTGCTCCTCAGATGCTGCCTGACCTGCTGTGCTTTTCCAGCACCACATTCTCGACCATCATTTTAGTTTGAATTGTTGATCCACAAGGGTTTTTCCCCACCTAATTGTTACACACTCAGTATATATTGCAGAGCATTAAAATACAGTTAAGACAAGCTGACAATGTGTGTGCATTAGGATTAAAAGGGATATAGTTTAAAACCGTATAGTAATGTTAATAAACCATTCTGCCACTTGTAGAAACAATAAGTTTGTTGATAATAAACAAATTAATTTTAAGTATATTTTATTGCCTGGTGAATGTATCCTTTGTTCTAGGTAGCAGTAATAAAGAGAAACCAATTGACTGTTTTGGTGATAGCCTTTTATACAGCTTGAAACAGTTGGACCTGATTTCCAGTGCACCCCCCCCTCCCCAAATCAGTCTCAACACCATGAAGCAGATAACTGCCCACCTCCCTCAGCAGGAAAGCACTCCAAAACATCAACAATTATAAAAAACCAAGAGCGCAGGGGAAACAGAGTGGGTCTGGCAACATCTGTGGAGGGAGAAAAACAGTCAACAGTTCGAGTCAGATGATTCTTCTTTGGAATCAAAGTCATTAGACATAAAATGTTATTGACATCTGCTGCCAGACTCACCGAATTCCTCCAGCATTTTGTTTTAAACTCTTCATTAGCATTCCTGATAAAAGAGCTTATGCTCGAAACATCAGCTCTCCTGCTCCTCGGATGCTGCCGGACCGGCTGTGCTTTTCCAGGACCACACTCTTCAACTCTGATCTCCAACATCTGCATTGCTATCAGTTTCTTTCTCAAAGTTAGTAGTTTCATATCATTGGTGTCCTTGCACTTGTCTCCTGCACCTGGTTTGGAGAGTTCCACTCTATCCCACATACTCCAGCATGTCTGTCAAACCACAGCTGATTGAATCTTCACAATGCTCAAGCATAAAGAGTTAGACACAGCTATATAGCATGACCCAAAACATCTCAATACAAGTAACCCTGACATGTTGTTTTAGTTCAACCCAGAGGTGCTTAAAGTTTGGCAATTGGTGTGTGATAAGCAACAAGCCCACCCAAGGAAGTCAAACCGCTTAGGACATTTCAAGCAGAATTAGCCATGTTCCGTGTTCCTTGTTGCAATGAGGGACCCTTCCAACAAAGGGCCTGAGGTATGATATGACAATGAGTGCTTACAGTTATTTCGCATTACTGGTTACCTCCTACTGGTGTGTCTCAATACATGTTTTATGTGTGCACGCACACATACACTGTTGGGCATGCTCTTACTTGCACTAAATGGCACAAGTGAAAAGCAACCTATGTCATACTACCAGGGTTTGTCTCATGTGGGCAGATATAACTCATTAGGTGCTGTTACCACTGCACTAATTATGGCTAACCATAGCCTACTGGAGCTGTGCTTCAGGAATTGTGAGCCCTGTGGCAGCGAATGTCACTTAATTTTGTAAAATTCATTCATTTGTACGACTGGATGTCACTGGCTAGGCCAGCACTTATTGCCCATTCCTCAGTGACCTTGAGGTGATGGTGGTCTACCCTCTTGAACTGCTGGAATGTCCAGAGGTAGAGTCACAATGATATTAGAAAAGGCATTCCAGGAAATTGACCCAGCAATACTAAAGGAATGACAATATATTTCAAAGTCAGGCTGGTGAGAGGCTTGGAGGGAATGGAGGTTTTGGTGTTCCCATGTATCTCCTGCCCTTGTCCTTTTAAAATGGTAAGGATCATGGAAATGGAAGGTGCTATCAAAGTTTTCTTGGTGAGTTTCAGCAGTGCACCTTGTAGATTACACTATGCTACTGAACATTGGTGAATTTTTATGCGCATTCTTGAACTAGCTATAACCTGAGCCTATCAATATAATTCCTTCTACACTAATTATCCATCGTGAGAGTGCTGCATTAATACAATTTTTGAATTTCAATTGCTTTGCAGCTTATTATGGATCTAACAAAGATGAAGAAGTCTAACAATCAGTGGATGAATATTCAGCCGGAAAACCACTTTTGCTGTCCCACAGCCTCTTAACATAACTGCCCTGCTTTACTCCATTTGGAACCTCCTTCGAAACTTAACATTTTGACAAAGCTTTTACTCATCTGTTTCAATGTCTCCTTCCATACTTTAACTGTGGTTGAAAATTGTCCTGTGAAATGCCCTGGGGTATTCAAACAAAGCTAAGTTTCCTAAGAACAAGCTCAAAAGGAGGACAGGATTAGGGACAATACTTTGGGATACAAGATTTTCAAGGTGTGGCAGTCCTGATTGAAAATCTATGGCACCCCAGCAAAGGATGATGTAATTTAAGGGCCAAAAACAGAACCTATCTAGTTAGAAATGAAATAAATGCTACCGGGTACTTAAAAAGAACGAGGAGGTGGTCATGTAGCACCAATGTGCTTGTGGCTGATCTGTGACTGAATGACATATTTGCCTTTGTCATATATTCATTCAAATGTTTGGTTTAGAAAAATCTATCAATCTCAAATTTAAAAGTTACATTCTTTGTGAGAAAAAAAAATGTTTTCTAGTTTCATCACAAAGATTTGGTTCTAAAGTTACATTGTGTCCCTAATCCTCAACTCCCCAAAAGCTAGAAACAGGTTGATAGAAAGAAACTAATCAATCTTCCTGAGTATCTTAAGGATGAAGAGGTGACTTGAAAGATTCAAATTTACAATTCAAAACAGACCTTGGCTATTTACCTTATTGATGCCCCTCATGATTTTATAAACTTCTATAAGGTCACCCCTCAGCCTTCGATGTTCCAGGGAAAATAGCCCCAACCTATTCAGCCTCTCCCTGTAGCTCAAACCCTCCAACCCTGGCTACATCTTTGAAAGTCTTTTCTGAATCCTTTCAAGTTTCACAACATCCTTCCTATAGCCGGGAGACCGGAAGTGAACGCAGTGTTCCAAAAGTGGCCTAACCAAAGCCCGTGGTGTTGGAGCTAGTATGTAGGTGTGGAGAGAGAATTGGCTAATGGACAGGAAGCAATGAGTGGGGATAAGGGGTTCCTTTACAAATTTGCAACCTGTGAGCAGTAGGTTTCCACAGGCAACTGTTTACAAGATATGTTAAGGAAGGATTATATTATAGACCCCCTAATAGTCAGAGGGAAATTGAGAAACAAATTTGTTAGATCTCAGCTATCTTTAAGAATAATAGGGTGGTTATGGTAGGGGATTTTAACTTTCCAAACATAGACTGGGACTGCCATAGTGTTAAAGGTTTAGATGGAGAGGAATTTTTAAGTGTGCACAAGACTATTTTCAGATTCAGTATGTGGATGTACCTACTAGAGAAGGTGCAAAACCTGACCTACTCTTGGGAAATAAGGCAGGGCAGGTGACTGAGGTGTCAGTGGGGGAGCACTTTGGGGCCAGCAACCATAATTCTATTAGATTTAAAATAATGATGGAAAAGGATAGAGCAGATCGAAAAGTTGAAGGTCTAAATTGGAGAAAGGCCAATTTTGACGGTATTGGGCAAGAACTTTCAAAAACTGATTGGGGGCAGATGTTCGTAAAGAGACGGCTGGAAAATGGGAAGCCTTCAGAAATGAGATAACAAGAGTCCAGAGAAAGTATATTCCTGTCAGGGTGTAAGGAAAGGCTGGTAGGTATAGGGAATGCTGGATGACTAAAGAAATTGAGGGTTTGGTTAAGAAAAAGAAGGAAGCATATGTAAGGTATAGACAGGATAGATCGAGTGAATCCTTAGAAGAGTATAAAGGCAGTAGGAGTATACTTAAGAGAGAAATCGGGAGGGCAAAACGGGGACGTGAGATAGCTTTGGCAAATAGAATTAAGGAGAATCCAAAGGGTTTTTACAAATATATTAAGGACAAAAGGGTAACAAGGGAGAGAATAGGGGCCCTCAAACATCAGCAAGGCGGCCTTTGTGTGGAGCCACAGAAAATGGGGTAGATATTAAATGAGTACTTTGCATCAGTATTTACTGTGGAAAAGGATATGGAAGATATAGACTGTAGGGAAATAGATGGAGACATCTTGTTAAATGGCCATACTACAGAAGAGGAAGTGCTGGATGTCTTGAAACGGTTAAAAGTGGATAAATTCCCATGACCTGATCAGGTGGACCAGATAACTCTGTGGGAAGCTAGAGAAGTGATTGCTGGGCTTCTTGCTGAGATATTTGTATCATCGATAGTCACAGGTGAGGTGCCGCAAGACTGGAGGTGGGCAAATGTGTTGCCACTGTTTAAGAATGGTGGTAAGGACAAGCCAGGGAACTATAGACCAGTGAGCCTGATGTTGGTGGCAGGCAAGTTGTTGGAGGGAATCCTGAGGGACAGGATGCACATGTATTTGGAAAGGCAAGGACTGATTAAGGATAGTCAACATGGCTTTATGTGTGGGAAATCATGCCTCACAAACTTGATTAAGTTTTTTGAAGTAAAAAAGAAGATTGATGATGGCAGAGTGGTAGATGTGATCTGTATAGACTTCAGTAAGGCATTTGACAAGGTTCCCCATGGGAGGCTGATTAGCAAGGTTAGATCTCATGGAATACAGGGAGAACTAGCCATTTGGATACAGAACTGGCTCAAAAGTAGAAGACAGAGGGTGGTGGTGGAGGGTTGTTTTGTAGGTTTGCAGATGACACCAAAATTGGAGGTGTAGTGGACAGGGTGAAGAGGGTTACCTCAGATTACAACAGGATCTTGACCAGATGGGCCAATGGGCTGAGAAGTGGCAGGTCGAGTTTAATTCAGATAAATGTGAGGTGCTGCATTTTGGGAAAGCAAATCTTAGCAGGACTTATACACTTAATGGTAAAGTCCTAGGGAGTGTTGCTGAACAAAGAGATCTTGGAGTACAGGTTCATAGCTCCTTGAAAGTGCAATCGCAGGTAGATAGGATAGTGAAGAAGGCGTTTGGTATGCTTTCT
>NC_057715.1:117331239-117352310 GCF_004010195.1 Chiloscyllium plagiosum | reverse complement strand
ATTTAAGAGGCATTTGGATAGGTATATGAATAGGAAGGGTTCGGAGGGATATGGCCAGGTGCTAGCAGGTGGGTCTAGATTGGGTTGGGATATCTGGTCGGCATGGACCAAAGGGTCTGTTTCCATGCTGTACATCTCTATGGCTCTATGTGGAGGAAGAAAGTGAATGTACTGTAACCAAATATACCAATGACTAAAATAGGTGGAGAGGCAAATTGAGAGAGTGATACAAACAATTTAGAGAGATATTGAAGTTGTTCATTTTGATAGGGAAAAACAAAAGGACGATATTATTTAAATGGAGAAAAGCTGCAGAAAGTTTCAACATGAATGGACATGGGTAATACTTGTGTACGGAACACAAAACTAGCACATGGGTGCAGCAGGTAATCAACAAGACTCATGGAATGTTGGCCCTTATTTCAAGGGCAACAAAAACAGAACTGCTGGAAAATCTCAGCAAGTCTGGCAGCATCTGTGGAGAGAAATGAGTTAATGTTTCAGGTCCAGTAACCTTTCTTCAGAACCCATTGAGATTTTCCAGTAATTTCGGTTTTTGTGTCTGATTTTCAGCATCCGTAGTTCTTTTGCTTTCTTACATCAAGGCTGTTTGAGTATAAGAACAGGGAAGACTTGCTGCAACTGTACAAGATGCTGGTGAGACCACATTGAGTATTGAGTAGTAGCTTTGGTCCCCTTATTAAAGATATTATTTTACTGGAGGCAATACAGAGAAGGTTCACTACGATTATCCCGGTATGGGAGGGATTGTTTTATGAGCAATGGCTAAACAGGTCAGGACTCTATACTCACTGGAGTCTCGAAGAATGAGAGGTGATCTCATTGAAACATACAGGATTCTTAAGAGGCTTGACAGGGTAAATGCTGAGAGGATGTTTCCCCTCATGGGAGAGTCGAGGACCAGAGAACACAGTCTCAGAATAAAGGAGCGCTAATTTAAGTCAGAGATAAGGGGGATTTCTCCTCTCAGAGGATCGAGTGTCTTTAGAATTCCTTGCCATAGAGAGCTCGGGGGCAGAGTTTATATCTATATTTAAGGCTGAGATAGATCCTTGATTGGTAGGGGAATCAAGGATTATAGGGGAAGGACAGGAAAGTCGACATGAGGAATGTTGGATCAGCCATGATCGTATTGAATGATGGAATTAAAAGGGCTGAATGCTCTACTCCTGTCCCTACTTCTTACGGTTTTAAGTCTATCAGTTCCATGAAGAAAAAGGTGAACATTTCAAGCTGATGACTTGCCTCTCTATTACAATAATCACAATTCTCCTCACTATAGTCTATCACATCCTTGCCCATTCGTTTAATCTGTTGATATGCTTTTGCAGACTGTTTAGCTTTGTCCACAGTTTCCTTTCCCATCTGGGTTCCATTTGCTGCAAATTGCAGAGCATCCGTTGAAATGCTTTAATTAAAGTTTATGTATTTAATTAGCTTAGTTCATATTTTTAGCTTAACTAATTATCTGATCTGATTTATTAGATAGCTGGATTAATAAAGTTTATCTTTAATTTGCCCTACACCCACTTCTCCCTGCTCTCTTCGCAGCCTCATCCTTTGACATTGAAGCCATTAATTTCTCTTTTTGCCAAACATCAAATGGTAGAATGGTCATTTAAGGTGGAAGATGGCAAGTGAGCTTATCCAATCTTTGTTTTTTTTAAATACTTCTCACCTTACTTCTGTTGTCTAATACACAGATTTCACCTGACCTGCTTAATGCTTCCAGAGTTTCCTGTCTCCATTTCAGCTCTCTTGCATCTGCACTTTACCAGAAATGTTCCTAGGCATGAGGGGCTTTAGTCATGTGGAATGAATGGAGAAATTGCAATTATTTTTACAGCAAAACAGTCAAAAGAGGCAAGAGAAAATATCTTTTGACAAAGTGGCTGTTGTGATCTGGAGTGTGATGCCTGGACGCACTTTCAGTCAAAACTTCTCAGATTCACTAACTGGTTATAGCACAGGAAATTGCTCAGCCTATCGTGTCTATTCTAGCTCTTTAAATGAGCAATTCAACTAGTGCCATCACCTGCCTTCTCCCTGCAACCCTCTACACTCTTCCTTTTCTGATATGGGCCGGGTGCTGGCCGGTGGGACTAGATTGGGTTGGGGTATCTGGTCAGCATGGACGGGTTGAACCGAAGGGTCTGTTTCCATGCTGTACATCTCTATGACTCTGTAACGATTCACCTCCCTCTTGAATGCCTCCACTGAATCTGCCTCCCAACACGTCAGACAGCAGGTTCTCGATCCTAACCACTTGCTGTGTGAAGCAGTTCCTCAGGACTCCATTGCTTCTTTTGCCAATCCACAAAAGTCAGAGAAGCAGAAGTAGGCCATTCAGTAATCAAGTCTGCTCCATTGTTCAATTAGATTATAGCTGATCTGATAATCAACTCCACTTTCCTGTTTTCCCCCCCAAAATCATAGATTTTTTTAATGAATAAGGGAATCAATCAATCCTTTGTCTCTCTATCCTTCCCCCAATGTGAACAGCTTCTCCCTATTCACCTTTATCAATTCTATTCTCCAGGGAAAATAGTCCCAATTTCTTCAATCCATGTGACTGAAGTAACAAAAGAGCATTGGATAAATACTGACAGGGATTGGTTTTATTGGTTTATGGGGGATATGGCACAGGCAAAATAGCTTCTTCCTGTGCTATATTATCGTGTTTATAAAACTGCACAATTCAGTGCAGTTGTACATTGCCATCCTCTGGACTTACATGGTACTACAGTAAATGTTCCTCACCAACCTACTGATTTTAATAATTATCTAAAATGATCAACTGAATGATACTCGTGGACCATCTTCAAAGTTTACTCCCTGCACTAGCTAAGCATAGTGGCACATCAACAACATGCACTGCAATAACTCACCAAAGTACCTTAGACAACAGCTTTCAAACTCACAACCTCTGTCACCAAAAAGGCCAAGGACAGCAGATACATGGAAACATCACCAGCTGCAAGTTTCCTCAAGTTCCCCTAGATAGCAAGCTACTCACCATCCTGACTTGGAAATATAATCAGCGTTCCTTCAGTGTCACTGGTTCAAAATCCAGAACGCTCTCCCTCTCTCCCTCATCCCGGGACAGCAGCCATTCATAAGCCAATTTACCACCATCTTTTCAAGGGATTGACAATAAATAATGGCCTAACCAGCAATGCCCATACACAGTGAATTAATTTTAAACATTCAACATGCTTCTAAATCTCCATGTTCACAAAACATTAATAACGTTAACCTTTAAGTATTACAAATCCCAAGAAACTTTCCAAGGGTGTAAGAAATAGAATATGTCATTTTTGTCATACAAGATATTGTAAAGATCTGTGTCTGTTTACCTTTGTGTTTTTTAACAGAGAAAAAACTATTTTAAGCCAAGTGTTTAGAAGGAATGCTGCATGTTTTGAAAGCAAGTAACTTGACGTTTTGATAAGCATTGTGTTAACAGTTGTTTAAACAAGAGACACGAAAATTAGAGAGAAACGACAGAGGGAATAAAAGAGAACCAGAGAAAAAGAGGACAGAGTAAATGAAACTGACATACAGAACATATAAGAGCCTTGGCCTAATTCAAACAGCAGTGGCTGGGATTTGTGGCAGAGGAACATGAGCTATGAATGAAGAGTAAAATACATTTTGAACTTGAGAGAGAGAGATGGAGAAGCAAGTGTCAAAAGGAAACCTTCAAAAACGGTAACCATTCAGGTATTAAATTGTTTCCAAAGATTTTCTGAAAAAAATCATAAAAGTCAACATATTAGATGATACTTTCAACTAAAAGACCAATGTCATAATTTATCCCTACAGAAAAAAAACAAAATTAAAATGATATTTCTTTTTCACTAAATAAAATCAAAGTTAGCCCATAGCAATTTTCAACATTTAAAATGGGGCATGTGTCATTGTGAGATAATTGCCCAAGAACATAAAAACAAGAAAAAAAGTCTCGATTTATTCGTATACAAGCTTTAATATTTTTCTGGGTGGATATAATCCCTGACCTCCCATCCTGAGGATGATACAAAATACAGTTCCAAATTATACAAGTTGACCTTCATCAGTGAAACTCATTTTGCCATTCAACTACAATGTACAGCCGTGCATCATAGTCCTGTTGCATACAGCTAGGCAATGCTGGGAATTCAATAGCAAGTAAGTCAGGAGCGTGATGGAATACTCCCCATTTGCCTGGATGAGTATAGGTCCAACAATACTCAAGAAGCTTGACACCATCCAAGACAAAATAGCCCATGCATTAGCACCATGTCCTCAAACATTCACTCCACCCACGCTCAGTGGCAGCAGCATATAGTATCTACAGAATGCAGTGCAGCAACTCTTAAGGCTTCTCCAACAACATCTGCCAAACCTATGACCTCTACCACCAAGAAGGAGAAGGGAAGCAAGTATATGGGAACATCACTACCTGGAATTTTACCTCCAATCATACACACTTTTCTACTTTGAAATATATTACTGTTCCTTCACCGTCACCAAATCAAAATCCTTAAACTCCTTCCCCAATAGCATCGTGGGTGTACGACACAACATGGACTGCAGCGTCTCAAGAAAGCAGCTTACCACCAAATCCTTCGGTGCAATTATGGACAGGAAAAAATGTGCAGGCCAAGCCAGTGACATCCGCATCAGGTGAATGAATTTTCCAAATCTGCAGAGCCTCCAGTCTATGTTTCCCCACCACTCCAGTTTTAACATATCTCCTGCTTGGACCTGGACATCTCTTCCTCTATACAGTTCAATACTTCAACCAGGCAGCAATATTCCCCTTTTGGCTGCTTTTCTCCAATAATCACATTCCCTGGAGATAACGCAAAAAGTATCATGATCAAGTCCCACTTCTTACTTACACGACCCAATCAATCTCACCAGTCTCTGCCCACCAAGCCTGTCACATTGGTTGAGTTTCTCTGTGTGGACACCTGACAGGAAATAGTCAAGTCGCTAATGCCTCAGCATGCAGTCAAACTGCTTGGCAAATGTCTCCAGGAGAAGGTCCACAGCGTCTGGCACAGTCACCTCCTTCTTCAGTGCTTGACTCAGGGAGGTGACACCTTTTCCCTCAATGCCGCAGGGGGTGATGTGGGAGAACCAGCTGAGATCATTGTTGCAGTTCAGTGCTAGCCCATGAGAGGTGATGTACCTGCCACAGTGAATCCCTGATAAAAAGCAAACAAGACAGAAAGATAAAGGTCACAATTCAATCTTGGAATTTCCAAGGGAAATAACAACTCAAACTTTTCCTGCCCTACCCACCCTTTTCTTCAGCTATCACTCCTACTGATTCTCAACACTTTCGACTTTTACTGGGATACAGGCTCCAAATGTTATGATCAGTTATATCCGGCCTCTTGTCCAAGGCACTAATCATAAAAATATTTGACAATGGAACGAAATACAATTCACTCTTTACTTGACAACTCAGGACTTGCTGGTTAATAATCAAGAGGGCAACTTGGTCTGATGTCTCCCATTGGCGTAACTGGGCATTAAGTCCATTTAGCATCTTTAGAACCATTGAAGCAAGTGCCATCTAACTTGGCTGAAACAAAGAACTGGAACTGTCCAGTTTATTCAGCACTGAATAGGAAGAGAGGAGAGTGGGTGAATGCAAACTCCCAGGATAGATACAACAACGATAAGATGAAGGGTAAAGCTCTGTCTACTCCGTTCCCATCAAACACTCCCATGACAGGGACAGCACAGGGTTAGATACAGAATAAAGCTCTGTATACAATGTCCCCATCAATCAACTCTAGGACAGACACAGCACGGGGATAGAAACAGTATAAAACCTCCCTCTACTCTTTTAAGCTGAAAGTAAATCTCCTTCTGCACCGTTCCCATCAATCACTCTGGACAGGGGACGGCACGGGGCGAGTTACAAAATGAAGGTCTCTCCGCTCTTTTTTTCAGAAAGTAAATCTACCCCCACCCGACACTGTTTTTTTCAAGATAGTACAGAGTAAATCTCCTTCTACTGTTTTAAACTGAAAGTAAAGTACAAGTTAAAGGTCCCTCAACACTGTTCAACAAATATTCCCAGGAAGAGTACAGCACAAAGTTACACAGTAAAGAAGATACCGCTACTCTTTTAAACTGAAACTAATGCTCCCTCGTCACTGTCCAGAGAGACCCTCAGGAGAGGTACAGCACAGGGTTAGATACAGTATTGAGGGAGCTTTGTTCTGTATCTAATCCCATGCTGTACTTGTCCTGGAAGTCTTTGATGGGGACACAGCAAAGCTCCATCTATACGGTCCTCGTCAAACAAACACTCAATCGACATCTATAAATCCCAAAGCTCCTTTGATCTTTCGTTTTTGAAATTCTTTTTCTCGTTGCAAATATTGCACAGATTGCTATTTTTGAATGCCTAGATCTTCCACAGTCTTCCAATTTTTCCCACCCACTGTTTGTAAATTTTGTTTTTTGCTTCTTTACTCCCAGTTCATTTTTCCTTCTCAAATTTTATTACATCTGTAATAATCCCAAGTGACGTTAGCAGTGGACAATTCAGATTCCAGACTGAAAGCTGGCTGGATATTTTGTTTCTGTTTTAACATAATGGTCTCTCATTGAAACATAAGCATGCAATTTTGCAGATTTGGTTTTAGCAATAAAACATAAGTTTACTAAGCAAAAGAAGTTAAGACAAAATAGAATTAACCAAATTATTTAAGTTGTTGTGGTTCTGTTCGCCGAGCTAGGAATTTGTGTTGCCAACGTTTCGTCCCCTGTCTAGGTGACATCCTCAGTGCTTGGGAGCCTCTTGTGAAGCGCTTCTGTGATGTTTCCTCCGGCATTTATAGTGATTTGTCTCTGCCGCTTCCGGTTGTCAGTTCCAGTTGTCCGCTGCAGTGGCCGGTATATTGGGTCCAGGTCGATGTGCTTATTGATCAAGTCTGTGGATGAGTGCCATGCCTCTAGGAATTCCCTGGCTGTTCTCATAAAATAAGAAAATCTTCTTTACAAATTCCATTACTCGCACTCCCAAGTCTTGAAAATTGTAAAGGATTTCCTAAATTTTTCATACTTGAGTTTAAAATGTTCTCAATTTTAAGTAACCTCTTCAGGATTGGATCTAAACACTTCTGCTCCGATAATTCCTAAACTCTGTACCCAGTAATCTGCTGTTCTATCCTCGCCCTTTTTCTGCAGCACTGCTTTATACATCTTTCTACATCCAAGGGCTACTACAGAACTGTCCCAAAACTGAAAAAAAATTAAGTTATAGATATTTCCCTTAAGTTATTATATATAAAAAATGTTAACAATTCCAGACTTTTCCAACAGAAACCTTGATTCACAATTGTTTACCTTGCTTGACAGTAAACTCAATACAAAAACCCATTAGTTCTGAAAGAAAGTCTTTATGTCAACAGAAATGTTAAGTTACTCATTAAATTCGACAGATATGCAGAAACTTCCTTACACAAATTCAAAATTTTAAGAGTTTAAACTTCAAACAAATGATATAGTATTTTAAATAAATATTTAAATCATAAATTATACATCACACTTATCATGTATCCACAATAAATTGGCTGTGCCCATCTCACTCTCCCACTTGTGTTCTCAAAGTATTTCAGTCTCTTGATATAGGAAAAAGCTCCACTTTTTGTCCGAAAACATTTTTCCTTATCCGGATTCTCTGAATTGAAAAATAAATTAACAATTGACTCAGCAGCCAACCCTATGAAACATTACTTTCACCTTTCCTCCAAACACAGCAACAGCCCAGGGCACAGATCTGAGAGGCTGAATGGCTTCCTCCTAAGACAACAAGATATAGGAGCTAAAGTCAGCCATTCTGCCCATTGAATGGTAGTGCAAAATCAATGATAAACTTTAACTCCAGAACCACAGAATTATTACGGTGCAGGAGGAGGCCATTCAGCCCATCATACCTGTACCAGTTCTATTCGTAGCGCCAATTTCTGCCTTTTCCCCACATCCCTGCACACCATTTCTATCATATAATGCCCTCTTATATACCTGAATTGAAACTGCCTCCATTACATTTCTTCCAGAGGCAGTGGTATCACTTACCTATAGCACAGATTTTGTCATTTTGAACCCATACTCCAGTGTCAGGCGAGGTCTCTGCCTTGATCCCAAACCTGTGGCATAGGCGGATAACCGTAGTCTCCAACTCGCCCACGTACCACCGGACGCTCTTCCTGAAGTGAGCCAGGTTGAGGATGGGATAACACACCAGCTGCCCAGGGCCATGAAAGGTGATCAGGCCACCTCTGTCAGACCGATGGAACTCTGCCCCCAACTGCTTCAGTCTCTCCTCCTCCTTGATTGGGTACCGTGCCGTCCTAATCCCAATGGTATAGACAGGATCGTGCTCACACAGCAGCACGGCGTTGACGGGGGGTTCAGCCGTGGGCTGCTGGGACAGGGCATTGAGGTGACGTTGAATGAAGGTCCGCTGTGCCTGCAGCCCATCTGCATACGAAATCCTGCCCAGATTCACCACTTCAATCACAGGCTTCAATAAGGGCATGGTGACTAAACATAGGCTGCAGGGTGCACAGAATAAGAGATAGTGTTTATAGAACACCTTTCACACGACCACCATATAAAGTATATCCAATGAAGAACAAGTTACTGTTGGGATGGAGGAATTGCAGCAGTCCATTTGCAACAGAATGTGATAACAATCTGATATTCTGTATTGCACAATGGTTAGAAATAAATATTAGCCTGCATGATAACTTTTAAAGTGTTAAAAGCAAAACAAAAACACAGTTTGGGCAAACTTTAAATTGTCAGTCCCTTCCTATTTTCCAGGTTCTGTGTCAAATTTAATTGGTCAAAGCTAAAACTCAGGCAGCATCCGAGGAGCAGGAAAACCGATGTTTTGAGCCAGAGCCCTCCTGATGAAGGGCTCTGGCCTGAAACATAAATTTTCCGGCTCCTCAGATGTCACCTGACCTGCTGTGCTTTTCCAGCAACTCAACTCTGATCTCCAGCATCTGCAGACCTCACTGTCTCCCAAAGCTAAAAGTCAACAAACACCACGTTATAGTCCAACAGGTTTATTTGGAAGTACTAGCTTTCAGAGCCCTGCTTCCTCATCAGGTAGCGGTGGAGCATGATCATAAGACACAGAAATTATAGCAACTGAAACAATATATTGAACAAACCTAGATTGCTGTTAAGTCTTTAATCTTTTAGAATGGGTTGTAGGTTTCAGTTCATTAATACGTAAATCCCAGAATTTCTTTTAAGCCACTTTCTCAAGATAACTTAAGGTTTTATTTTTAAAAAATGACATCTCAACTCAGACAGTGCATTAAAGCTGCGAGGTTAGAGTCTGTCTATATCACAAGTCTTGAGTCAGACTCGTTCTATTTCCAAAGTATGAATTTATAAAACATTACACAGATTGACGGCCTGCATTGACTGCCTGCAGATTGCATGCTTTTTGAGCAGAATAGAATGTATCTACAAATAGAATTCTGCAAACACTTCAGCAGTCAGGGATATTCGGACTCGGATTCGAGCGACCATCCTCCAAGGTAGACTTCGGGATATGCAACAATGCAAAGTGGCCAAGCAGAGGCTGATAGCCAAGTTTGGGACCCACGAGGATGGCCTCAACTGGGACTTTGGGTTCATGTCACACTACAGGTGACCCCACTACACTATAAATTCTCTCTCTCACATACTCAGACACTCACGCAGGCACACTCAGACACACATATATACCCATGCACACACACTCATAAGCTTATACTCCCTCACACACACTCACATGCACGCACACACATAAGCGCTTATGGGGGGAATTTGCATTTGAGGAATTGGACTGGCAGACACATCTGTGTCTCATGATCCTGTTCCACAGCTACCTGATGAAAGAGAGGGCTCTGAAAGCAAATATAGGTACAAAATCCTTTATCAGAAATCCTTGGGGCCAGTTGTTTCTCGGAATTTAAACTTTTTTGGATTTTGGAATAAGTTACATTTTCACAGTGAAATTAAAAAAAAAGTTACCTAACAGCAGGTGCACGTGTGAATAGTATGAGTGCGGAGACACAATAGACGCCTGCCAGTGCTGGGCCAAGCCGCCACGTCACATCTGAGTGATGTGGTTTGAGTAGGTGTAGAGTTGGGTCACCTGTTCACATTCCAAAATGATGCTCCATACTCCATGAAAAACATCTAGGATTTCGGAATTTTAGATAAACCCCGTTGGACTAAAACCTAGTGTTGTGATTTTTAACTTTATCCACCCCAGTCCAACACCGGCACCTCCACATCAGATTTAACTGGGGCATTGCAAGATCCCAATACATAGGTGCCTTTCCCAGTTTCAGATCAAGATGGAAACAGAACAGTTTCAAGCTAAGTTCGGGTGAAGTGAGCAGTTTTATTTTCATCCACTTGTGGAATGTGACAATTGCTTGGCCAGTTGTACCAACAGAACCAGCAAATGCCAAATGACCAAAAGTTCTGGTTGTTTGAGATATATCAAACTGCTCAATATTATCATCCGTACCCACAGTCTGTGTTTCTTTTGTAGTACAACTCTGCACTAGGTGCTCCATTTAGTTTCTGTTAAAAACAATGAATTTCAGATGACAAAGCTACTGAGTTGTCTCTCATTTGATTTGATGAGAAGAAAGTTTGCATGATATAGCAGCTTGTCACATCCAGAAACATTTCAAAGTGCCCCATAAAATATTGAAGTGTGCTTGCTTTTAATGATTCAATGGAACAATCATTTTGCACAAAGCAAGGCCCCACAAACAGCAATGTGTTGCATGATTAGTCAAAATATTTTTTGGTGATTTCAGCAAAGTAGGAAGAACAACTACTGGAATAGAGAGTTGTGAATGTTTCTTCTTTAAGAACAGCCCTTTGGATTAAATGCTGATCAGCTGGACTGGGGCTTAAGGATAGGCGCGTGACACTTCACAACTGTGTTTGCTAGCGAGATGGCAGAATCTTGTTGTTTCTTAATCTACAAAGCGACTCCATGCTAGCTGATTTGTTTTTGTTTCTTTTACTGACATGTTCCGGATCCATCAGGATTTTAGTGCAACTTGGAGGTTTCATCATAGGATGTCTCTTGGTAGGTTCAAATCATTCACTGAGATGCTTCGTGTATACACTCGTCTCCGGTGCTGGTTGTGAAAGCTTCTCTTTGGTCTTGCATCATAAAACCTTTGTGAGAAGGCTGGAGATCCAGTGTGCACAGTATCGACCCAATGGTAAAGAACAGCAAGCAAAAAGACTAGCACACCCAGACAGTTTACAAAGCAAAGCAGCTCTTCTTCGGTCATCCCGCAGGTCTGGGAAAAATGACGAAAGAACCAAATCACTATTTGCTCGACTAGTTTCAAACCCACTTATTTATAGAATTGTGATTATACAGGGTCAGTGGCTCAGTTTTACAAGCAGCAAATCTGAAGTCATGCAATCAAACCTCACCATAGCGATTACAAAACTGAATTCAATATTTTTGATTTGTGATCCGACACTCAAAAGTGATCATTAAAGCTGTTAGCTCATTGCAAAAACCTCAGTGCACTAATGATCTTCAGAGAAAGCAACAAGCCACCTAACATAAGAAATTAAGGGCAGGAGTACGCCATTCTAATCTGAGCCGACTCAGCCATTCAATATGATCACTGGATGTAGGTTTGCTCGCTGAGCTGAAAGGTTCACGTTCAGACATTTCGTCACCATACTAGGTAATATCTTCAATGAGCCTCTGGATGAAGTATTGCTGATGATTCATGCTTTCTATTTACATGTTTAAACATACAAATAGAAAGCAGGAATCATGAGCAATACTTTGTCCGGAGGCTCACTGAAGACGTTACCTAGTATGATGACGAAACATCTGAAAATGAACCTTCCAACTCAGCGTGCAAACCTACATCCAGAACCTCAACCTGAGCTACAAATCTTCTCAAAACTCACTAATATGATCACGGCTGATCATAGAGCTAAATACCCTAGTTCCACACTCTCTCCACATGCTTTGACCCCTTTAAACGACAAAAGCCATATCTACTTCCTTCTTGAAAATATGTTTTGGCCTCAACCCACTTTGTGGTCGTGAATTCCACAGGCTCATCACTCTCTGCATGAAAAACTTATTTTTCATCTCCGTCCTTACTGAAGTCCATATAGATCATATCTACCGCTCTGCCCTCAATCCTCTTTGTTACTTCAAAACAGTCAATCAAGTTTGAGAGACATGATTTCCCACACACAAAGCCATGTTGACTATCCCTAATCAGTCCTTGCCTTTCCAAATACATGTACATCCTGTCCCTCAGGATTCCCTCCAACAACTTGCCCACCACCCACGTCAGGTTCACTGGTCTATAGTGATGGCTTGTCCTTACCAACTTTCTTAAACAGTGGCACCTTTTTCCGGCACCTCACCGGTGACTATCGATGATACAAATATCTCAGCAAGAGGCCCAGCAATCACTTCTCTGGCTTCCCACAGATTTCTAGCGTACACCTGATCAGTTCCTGGGGATTTATCCACCTTAATGCATTTCAAGACAACCAGCACTTCCTCCTCTGTAATATGGACATTTTTCAAGACGTCACCATCTATCTCCCTACATTCTATATCTTCCATGTCCATAAGAGGTAAAGTTAGTAATTTTGCAGATGACACCAAAATTGGAGGTGTAGTGGACAGCAAAGGAAGTTACCTCAGATTACAATAGGATCTTGATCAGATGGGCCAATGAGCACAGAAGTGGCAGATGGAGTTTAATTCAGATAAATGCTGCATTTTGGGAAAGCAAATCTTAGCAGGTCTTATACACTTAATAGTAAGGTCCTCGGGAGTGTTGCTGAACAAAGAGACCTTGGAGTTCAGGTTCATAGCTCCTTGAAAGTGGAGTCGCAGTAGATAGGATAGTGAAGGCGGCGTTTGGTATGCTTTCCTTTATTGGTCAGAGTATGGAGTAGAGGAGTTGGGAGGTCATGTTGCGGCTGTACAGGACATTGGTTAGGCCACTGTTGGAATATTGCATGCAATTCTGGTCTCCTTCCTATCGGAAAGATGTTGTGAAACTTGAAAGAGTTCAGAAAAAATCTAAGGATATTGCCAGAGTTGGAGGATTTGAGCTATAGGGATAGGATGGACAGGCTGGGGCTGTTTTCCCTGGAGTGTGGGAGGCTGAAGGGTGACCTTATAGAGGTTTACAAAATTATGAGGGGCATTAATAGGGTTAATATGTAAAGTCTTTTCCCTGGGGTCGGGGAGTCCAGAACTAGAGGGCATAGGTTTAGGGTGAGAGGGGAAAGATATAAAAGAGACCTAAGGGACATATTTTTCATGCAGATGGTGGTACGTGTATAGAATGAGCTACCAGAGGAAGTGGAGGAGGCTGGTACAATTGCAACATTTAAAAGGCATTTGGATGGGTATGTAAATAGGAAGGGTTTGGAGGGATATGGGCCAGGTGTGGCAAGTGGGATTAGATTGGGTTGGAATATCTGGTCAGCATGGCCAGGTTGGACCGAAGGGTCTGTTTCCATGTTCTACATCTCTATGACTCTATGACTCTTAAAAGGTCTCTGCCTTATGTCATTCAAAGTGGATCAGCATGGCACTCCGGTTTACTGAAGGTATGGTAACTAAATTTGCTAAATACACAAAAATAGCTCAGAAAATAAAAGTTGTGAAAAGGACAGGATGAAGCTATAAAGAGAAACAGATTGGTTGACTGGGCAAGGATCTGGCAAGTGGAGGATATACAAACTTTTTGCGGGGGTTGACAAAGTAGATACTGAGAGGCTACTTCCCTTTGTGGAAGAGTCAAGGACCAAATGGCAGAATCACAATGTAAGGAGTCACCCAGTGAGGACACAGAAGGAATTTCAGGCGAACGTGATAACCCTCACTCCATTTAGTGATCCGACCTAGCCAGCCCTCTGCAGTAAAGACTTCCACAGATTCATGACCCTCAGAAGAAATTCTGCCTCATCTGAGTTAGATGTATGATACCTTGTTCTGAGATTATGCCTCTGGTCCTAAACTCTCCTACAAGGAGAAACAATTTTTACATATCTACCCTGTAAAGTCACCTATGAATATTATATGTCTCAATAAGATCACTTCTTTGGAATTTAGAAGAATGATAGTACAAGCCAAAACTACTTAACCTCTCCTCATAAGGTCATTCCTTCCAAACCTGGTCACAGTCTAGTGACTGGTCTCTACACTACATACAATGCCAGTACATCTTTCCTTAAATAAGGGGACCAAAATTGTTCACAGTATTCCAGCTCTGGTCTGACTCGCGCCTTGTATAGTTTTAGCAAAACCTCCCTACATTTATTCTCCATTCCCTTTGAAATAAAGGCCAACATTCCATTTACTTTTCACAATATCCATTGAACTTGGATACTAGCATTTTGTGTTTTATGGATAAGCACTCTGTAGCTTTCTAGTCTTCTATTTAAAAAGGACCTAAGGGGCAGCAGATGGTGTGTTTATGGAATGAGCTGCCAGAAGAAACGGTGGAGGCAGGTACAATCACAACATTTAAAAAGCGTCTGGATGAGTATAGGAATAGGAAGGGTGTAGAGGGATATGATAGCAAATGGGACTAGATTAATTTAGGATAGCTATTCAGCATGGATGAGTTAAATCAAAGGGTCGGTTTCTGGTTGTACAACGCTTATGACTTTAACTAATATTGAGCTCCTCTGTTCTTTCTGCAAAAGCGAATAACCTCACATTTCTCATATTCCTTCTGTCAAGTTTTTGCCTGCTCACTTAACTTTGTCTATAGACTTCTGTAGATTGTGTGTCATCCTGGTCACTTGCCTTCCCATCTATTTTTGTGTCATCTGCAAACTTGGCTATAGTACATTCACTTTCTTCATTCAAGTCATTTATTTATGATATATATCAATGTGGCATTAATGCTGTTCCCTTTGGCACTCCACAAGTTACAAGTTGGTATCCAGATAATGTCCCTTTATCCCAACTCTGTCTTCTATTAGCTATGTATTTCCTCTGAAGAAGAATGTAAAATAGGGGTCACTGTTTAAAAATGAGGCGTCACCCAATTAAGACTGAGATGAGGAGAATTTCTTTTGAGGGTTGAGAGTCTTTGAAACTCTTAACCAGGAAAACCAGTGGAAACAGTGTCTTGAATATTTTTAAGGCAGAGATAGTTATATTTGTGCTCAGCAGCACGGTGATGGGTTATCAAGTCTAAGTAGGAGTGTGGAGTAATCTAATTGAATTAGCTTTACTGTCACATGTACTCAAATGAGTACAGTGAAAAGTGTATAATTTGCCACTTAATTGCATCAGCTTAGGTACCTAGATATGAGAAAGTTTATAGCCTTAAATGTTGTCCTTAAACATTTAGACTAAAATGTAATTTTGAATTATAGAACACATTTGCTGCATACTAGAAAAATGATATGGCAGGGAAGGTAAGATAATTAAGAACATTTGCCTTAATATCAGCGAATCTGTATAAACATGACACTGAGTAATAACATTCACAGCCGTTCCTTTCTGAAATTAATAATGTTTAATTCGGTCCTCGGAACAAAACTCTGTATCAAATTAACTTCTCTCCCGAATTGTCTTTTGCTATTATCTGTCTAGTTCAGAACATGCAGTGCTTTCATTAACTTTTGCATTTGTGACAGTAACACCTTTGTAAACCTGTGTATAAAAATAGTCTGTTTATAATAGGATGACGGAGTAGCCTGCCTAAGGGCTCCTGAAGAGCTGATGTTCTACTCTCTTGGGTTATTAGAATCCAGTTAGCCTGGCTTCTCGGTATCAGAGTTATGTTGTTGTGTGATGCTATTAGTAAATGAAGGGAATGATTAAAATTAAATAAACTGTAAGAGTTTTTTTTATTCCAGACCAAAGAGTACGATGTCCGGGACGAACCATGAGACAGGGATACAGGTCTGAGTCCACAAGGGATTCCCTCGGTTGTCTCACATCTTTACTTTAAGAGATACAATCCTTCATTACAGAATAGAGAAATGGTGAACAAAAAAGTTACATTACAGCTATATACAGTATAACCAAAGGTCAGAAAAATCAAGAAGCTAAGTTAAGAGACAAACATCACAATCTCTCTACAAAGACTCTCCACAGCTGGGGGCTGCCACGTGGTCTGATGATTGGCTGCCGCCATGCTCTACACTGGGCCGCTGGTGACCCCATTTTGGCTGCTGGCACCTCTGCTGACCCCGGCCGAGGGAAGGGAGGGAGAGGAAAAAAAACAAGAAACAGAAAGAAAAAGAACGAGTGAAATGGAGGAGCTCCAGCTAGAGCATACTACTCTGCTGCCATCTTACCGGAATTCAGATCAGTCATGTTGTTAAATGAATGGCAGAGTAAGCTCAAGATGCTGAGTTGCCTAGTTCTGTTTCTATTCTATATAGTCAAATGAATGTCAGGAAGCAATGCTTGGATTATTTGTAATTGCTTGGTACTGGTGTGGTATGAATGTTCCACTCAAGTTCAGCTCTATATTCCATGTTTAGATGAAAGCTATAATAGAGGTCAGAAGGTTGGAAACCAAACTGGGTTAACGAAGAGGTTAAAGTTGAGTAGGTGACACTCGATAACAATATTGACAACATCTTCTATCCGGGTAAAAACAATGACTGCAGATGCTGGAAACCAGATTTTGGATTAGCGGTGCTGGAAGAGCACAGCAGTTCAGGCAGCATCCTCAGATGCTACCTGAACTGCTGTGCTCTTCCAGCACCACTAATCCAACATTTTCTATCCATCTTGAGTTGGTTGAGTTGCTTCAGTAATAACCTTCCCTCCATAAAAGTTAGAAGTGGGATATTCACCAAAGCTTACACAATGTTTAACACCATTTGACTCTGCAGTTACTGAAGACAAAATACAGCAACACCTGGACAGTATCCAGATTTGGATTGACAAGTAGCAAGTAACATTTGTGCCAAAAGTGAAAATGCTGGAAAATCTCAGCAGGTCAGGCAGCATCTGTAAGGAGAGAAAAGAGCAGACGTTTCGAGGCCAACTGACCCTTTGTCAAAGCTGATCTCTATTACAGCTTTCGTCTAAACATGGAATATAGAGCTGAACTTGAGTGGAACATTCATACCACACAAGTACCTGCTGAGAGTTTCCAGCAATTACTCTTTTGGTTTCAGATTCCAGCATCCACAGTAATTTGCTTTTAACATTTATGCCACATATGTAAGGCAACAGTAATTTCCAACAAGACAGAATCCAAGCATCATGCCTTGACAATCAATGGAATTACCTTTGTTGAATTGCTCCACTAGCGATATCTTGCAAGTTTACTTCAGTTTCTGGTCAAAGTTGACTACTCAATCAAATATAGTGGCTACAATAGCAGGTCAAAGGCTCAAAGTTCTGCCATGAATAACTCATCTCCTGACTCCCCATATCCTATTGACCATTTATAAAAGGTACAAGTCAGGGATGTGAAGGAATATTCCCTACTGTCTGAATGAATGCAGCTCCAACAGCACGAGAAGCTTGACACCATCCAGCAGAAAGCAGTCCATTTAATTTGCAACACATCCACAAATATCACTCCCTCCAACAATGTTCATAGCAGTAATGTGTACCACTTAAAAGGGCAAGGTAGAAGATACGTGGGGAGACCACTACCTGCATGATCTTCTCCAAGTCACTCTCCCTCCTGGCTTGGTAATATAATGCCATTCCTTTATCCCTATGTGAAAATTCTGCATCTCCCTCCCTAATGGCATTATGGGCCTACCTATATGCTATTGTACATCAAGCAGACGTAGGGAATATAGCTCTGATAAAACAACACCCCTTTGACTTACTCCTTTCAAAGCCAGATAAGTCCAGAAGGAGGTGGAGGCCATGTTCAACGAGGATATCATCAAACCAAGCCAGAGCGAGTAGAGTTCGCCAATCGTCTTAGTTTCCAAACCGGACAGGGCTCAATGATTCTGCTTAGATTATCGGAAGGTCAATGCCGTTACAAAATCAGTCTCGTATCCAATTCCTAGATTGGAAGACTATATAGAGAGAAAGTTGGACAAGCCAGTTATATCACCAAGTTGGACTTTATGCGTGGTTACTGGCAGCTACCTTTATCAGAATCAGTGAAAGAAATTTCTGCATTTGTAACCACAAGTGGGATACATCAATTTAAAGTGATGCCTTTTGGAATGAAAAACACACCCTTCACATTCTAAAGACTCATGAACAGAGTTGTGGCTGCGTTAACAAACTATACAGTCTATTTGGATGATGCAGTGATCTTTTAAGTCCAGGAAAGATCACATGGTACAGTTGGTAGAGCCGTTTGAATGGCTACGAGAAGCAAAACTGCTAATAAACTTAAACAAAACTGAACTTTCGAAAGCAGAGGTGACGTTCTTGGGACATAACATCAGTCATGGAAGGTCAACCCCATGGAACGCAAAGACGAAGACCATCAAGGAATTTCCGAGAGCAACCTTGAAGAAAGGAGGAGGTGCTTCGATTCTTCAAACCCAGCGGATTCTATCGGAAGTTTGTTCCAACGTTCAACAGTGTAGTGGCACCATTAATTGATTTGCTGAAGAACACAAATTTTCAATGGTCAGAACAATACCAGGGGGCATTCGACCATTTGAAAGCAATATTAACCAATGCACCAGTTTTAGCTACACCAAACTCTTCAAAACTTTTTAACAGTTGCCATTGATGCTCACGACATAGGAGTTGGAGGTGTACTGTTACAGGAAGATGAGGATGGGATTGAACTGCCAAAAGACAACAGATGTAGGTTGTTAGTTTAAGAGCTCTCTGAGAGGTACCTGTTTGGGGAAGGAGAACATAGAGGCCGACCTGAAGAGAATAAACAGGAGATTCGACAAAGGTGATTGGTTTTGAAACGTACCTTTATCTATCAAAGAAGACCTGTGATCAGAACCCCCAAGAAGAAAAGAAGACAGAAAAATCTACAGAGGTCACTCTGCAAAACTCTGGTTTTGAAACGTGATTTTTTTTTGTAAATCATAATCGGGAGTTTTATCAGACTCTTATTGTAGAGGGGGGAGGTAAAAGGTAGGTTTAAGAGAAAGGAGTTGTAAATAGTTGTTAGTTAATTATTCTCTGCTAGACTTAAAAAGCCATTAATTTTTATTTTAATTAGTGACTTTTGAGGATACTTCTTTGCCCCTCAAATTTTAACAGATTACATGACAGGGTGAAGCTTATCTGTGTTGCTGGTTTAAATTAACAGAGGGGTTTACCCAGTGTCGTAACAGACTGTTGCGGTTCAAAGCAGCAGCTCATCACCACCACTTTCTCAAAGGCTACTAGAAATGGGCAACAAATGCTGGCCTGATGAAGGGCTTTTGCCCAAAATGTTGATTTTCTTGATCCTTGGATGCTGCCTGAACTGCTGTGCTTTTCCAGCAGGACAACTCTAACCTCCAGCATCTGCAGTCCTCACTTTAGCCTAATAAATGCTGGCCCACCAGCAATGCCCACATCCTTTGAGTAATTTTATTTTTAAAATGAGTGCATATGATTGAACATAGTCTGATGGGCCAGTGATTGGCCTTTCATTAATCTGGTATCAAGAAGCCAGCTGATGTTATTACTGGACAAGTCAAATCCCACACTCATATCTGGATTGGTGGATTTTTTTTGTGTTTTATCAATTTACCCTCCAAAGCATAAGCATGGACCGGAAACGTTAACTCTGCTCAAATGCTGCCAGACCTGTTGAGTTTCTCCAGCATCTGCAGTTCTTTGGAACACCTTGGGATGTTTCAGAACCAAAGAATGGTTAGAGCATAGGAAAATACCACGCTGTATCTCTTCATCTAGCGATACTCAACTTTTTGCTGTAATTCTACAAGCGTTCTTTTTTCAGATCATCCAATTACCATTGAAACGTATCTTCACGACGTTATAAAGCTATTCCAGATGCTAACCCCGTTGTCGTGGGTGGACGCTTGTTTTATCCCTACCCCCCCTCCCCATGCCTCCGTTGCTTTTATGACCAATTTTGTTAAATCTTTTTGTGCTTTTGTTATCGGTCGTTTCACCAGTGGGAACAGTTTCTTCCCTCCTACTCCATCCAGTCTAATGTTTCCTCTAATTTTCCTTCCTTCAGCACGAAGGTCCGAGGTCGGTGCTCAGCAGCGGCTTCCAGAATCAAGCCGCAGCCTGAGACGATCAACGTGCGGGAGGCAGGCGGCGGGAGGCGGGGGCTTCAAGGGAAAGTTGGTCCGGGCCCCTCAGCAGTTTGAAAATGTCGATGACATCTCCTCTCACCTGACCTTCAAGGAAAACCGTCCAGCCTCCTCAATCTAGCGACGTAAGTTAATTTTGACTATTAAAAGTTTACGAATGGCGAGATTCTGCACTGGGTTACTGTTCACCACAGAACCTTCAGACAGACAGTGAGATTTAATATATAGCCCCTTACACCGCAATACATTATAATTTTATGAGATAAAGTAAGATTGAACCAAGTTTTCAAAAATAAAGCAGCCCTTACCAATTCAGAAAACGGTAACCACCTCAGACCGCGGCTGCCGCCATCTTCACAACCTTTAAACCCACCGCAAAGCTTCAATATTTAAATATTATTATTAATTTGAATCCACGCTGGTTCATGTTTTACAATCCCCCACCAATCGTCTGTTAGTAAGAAAACAATGATTTTATTTCTGGGGATTTTTTTTCTCTCAGGGCACCTGGTTGCCAAGGCAACACGCCCTGCCCGCCCGCCCACTGACCCTTGACCCCGCGTTTCCCGCCTGCGCCCACAGGCCTCCACCCCCCGACAACTGGCCCCGCCCCCATGACCTCTCACCCTCCCACTCTCCGCTTTCCCGCTTCGGCCGTGGCGATGGAGGAGCTGGAGCTTGTGGTGGAGAACATTGAGGAGCTGGTGGCGGATGAGAATCGGATCGTGAGTGGGGGGGGTAAAGACAGTGAGGGGTACACCACCCGGGGGGGGAGGGGAGGGGAGAGAGTGAGGGGTACACCA
>NC_057715.1:117310202-117329799 GCF_004010195.1 Chiloscyllium plagiosum | reverse complement strand
GGGGAGGGGAGGGAGTGAGGGGTACACCACCCAGGGGTTGGGGGAGAGAGTGAGGGCTACACCACCCGGGGGGTAAAGACAGTGAGCGGTACACCACCCGGGGGGGTACAGAGTATGTGGAGGGGTACACCACTGGTGGGGAGAGAGTCTGAGTGGTACGGGGAGTGCAGTAGGAGAAGAGTGCCAGGGAATATACACCCAGGATGGGGGCAAGCAGGTAGTGTGTGTGGAGTTATGTACACTGGGTGGGAGGTGTTAGGTTATATACCCAGTGGTGAGAATGTGGGAGTATGCACCCCAGGGAGAAAGTTTGCAGCACATACACCTGGGAAGGAGGGGTGAGAGTGCAGAGGAACATGCACCTTGGATTGGCGGTGCAGAACGTAGGGAAATGTACACTTTAAAGAGTGGTAATAATGATGATGTGGATATATACAGAGGAACCTTGATTATCTGGCACTAGATTATCTGAATTTTGGATTATCTGGCAAGATCGTGATGCTTCACTAAACTATGTTATCCGGAATTCGATTAACCAATCGAAATACTCCCTGCAGGTGTCCTTCAGATCATTGAGGTTCGCCTGTATTAGGGACACAAAGGATGGGGTGAAGGGTATGTACACATAGGAGCATGGGAAATACACTCAGTTGAGGGGTAGGAAAGAGAGGGAAGACACTTTTAACTGGTGGGTGGAATATGGATATATGCCTCATTTGAAGTATAATTTCTTGTCTTGCTGCTGTACCTGCTTTTCTAGTTAGATTTTGTTCTTCAGGTCACGTACAAGATGCTGAGCCAGTTCCTGGGCATTCATGTTAACCAGGCAAAACAGTAAGTTCAGTGACTTGAGACATCTTGCCTCACACCTCACCATCAAATCATTTGGCTACAGAACTGCTTCTCATAGTGGGATCTCCTGGTGAGGGGATCCTATGTCACTCGTATTTGGTGAGGAGCGGAGGAAATGGACCAAATGAGAAGGGATTGTGGGTTATACCAATCATGTGGGTATGCTTCATTGGAATATTGTAATGTAGCATCTTCATTGTTGTAAAACATGTTGCAATAGGTCTTGGTAGCCTCAGGTGGGAACGGATCAGATATTGGGTCGGCCTCAGTTCTTCCTTGAATTGTTATGGTTTGCATGTTGTGGACATAAGTATCAGGGTTTGGAGAATGGATGTCACAATTGTAAAGTTTCTTGCTATATATTCTAGAATTTGAATATCATTTGTATGAAAGAACTTGCATTGTATTGTATAATACAAACGTGGAATATAAGAGTAGGAGTAGATTATTTGGGCCATTCAGTATGATCATCACTGACCATCTCCTTCAGTACCCTGTTCCTGGTTTCTTCCCGTTCCCTTTGATCCCTTTCGCCCTGAGAAGGATATCTATTTCCTTCTTGAAAACATTTTACATTTTGGTCTCAACTACCTTGTGTGTCAGAGAATTCCACAGGCTAACCAATCTCTGGTTGCAGAAATTTCTCCTCATCTCAGTCCGAGTATCCTTAGATTGTGAACCTCCTGGTTCTGGACACCCTCATCATTGGGAACATACTTCCTGCTTCTTCTCAACTCCAGTAACTATAATCCTAATACAGGTAGATCCAGTCTGTCTTGATGCTATCAAACCTGCTGAGTTTCTCCAGCATTTTCTGTTTTTATTCCTCACAATATTCCTATTTACCAGGTCTTTGTTCATCTAGTATCTTTCATGACTGAGCACCAAATTTTGTTTGATTAGATTCAAAATTTGTGAAATGCTCTGGAACACTTTTCTATGTTAAAATCAACCTCAAATGCCCTTGTAGGTTCTGGAGCTGATATGTTTTGAGTTTCGTAGAATCACAGACTCCCTATAGTGTGGAAGCAGGCCATTTGGCCCATCAAGGTTAGACCAATCCTCTAAAGAACATCCCACCCTATCCCTGTAATTCTGCATTTCCCATGGCGAGTCTAAGTAACGTGCACATTTTTGAACTGTGGGAGGAAACCGGAGCACACCCATGGAGACACGGGGAGAATGTGCAAACTGCGTGTAGACAGTTGACCGAGGGTGCAATTGAACCTGGGTCCCTGCTGCTGTGAAGTAGCATTGCTAACCACTATTCCACCATATTGCCCAAAGTTTAATGCCATTTTAGTCATTGCTATATCCTGGCTGCCTCATGGCAGTTGCCTGTTGTCAACTTGAGCAGTCAGTTTTCTGAGAGATTCTTGAAAATGTGAGGTTTGTTCAGCAGGTTGAGACCCATTTTATGTACCAGATTATGTTTGTCACAAGGGGTTTTGCACCTTTAACTGTGTAATTCTGCCTTCTGTTTACTTCCAAGAATGCTGTATTACTACGTGGAGCGAAAGCGGAAAGAAAATTCTGGAGCCCAACTCCATGTGACATATCTCGTGTCTGGGAAAGCAGTTGAAAATGGAATGTTGGTATGTTTATCTAGAACCATCAGTGACATCAGAAAACTCTCAGATTAGGAATTGTCAGGACCACTTCTTCACATTCTCACACTTTTCAATTATGGAATGTCCAAGAACCAGTAGCCCACCAAGCAATCAAATCAGATTCTCTTCCATCGATCCTTCAATACCCCTCCAGTCTAATCCCACACTTCTGCTCACTCCATGTATCCTTTAATAAGATTGTAAGAATTAGAAGCAAATGGTACAACACTGGGTAAATCCTCCTGCTTAATTTAAACCAGCAACATAAAGATTTATCCTGTGCAGTAATCTGAGAAATTTCTTTTGCCGACTCTGATTAAGGTACCTGCCAGTAACCACACGTTAAGTCCAGCTTGGTGATGTAACTGGCTCGTCAGACTTTCTCAATACAGTCCTCCAATCTAGGAATTGGATGGGAGTCTGACTTTGCAACAGCATTGACCTTCGATAATAACATGCAGAATCGTTGAGTTTGTCCGGTTTGGGAACTAAGACGATCGGCGAACTCCACTCATTCTGGCTTGGTTCGATGATATCCTCGTTGAGCATGGCTTCCGCCTCCATTTGGACCTGTCTGGCTTTGAAAGGATTAAGCCAGTAGGGGTGTTGTTTTATCAGAGCTATATTCCCTAAGTCTACTTCATGTACAATAGCATCAGTCCTCTCCATCTGATTATTACATATGCCCTTATATTGCAGTAACAAATCTTTCAACTGCATTCTGTGCTTCTGAGACAGATGGCTTACTAACCTATTCCACTCCTAAAGGACGAGTTCATTTTTTAATCTATTTTGAGGCACGTCAAAATCCATATCATTGGGATTTGATTCCTCACTCTGCGAGGCAGTAACTAACACATGTTTCTCCAGTTATTTCTGTCTAGTATAATACATGACAAACCCAATACCTTTTTTTCTATCTGGCATCTTTACTAGTTCACCTGACTCAACTTTTTCTCAATTTGATAGGGACCACTAAACCTGGCTTTGAAGGGATCTCCTTTCACTGGTAGCAGTACTAACAGGTCATCCCTTCAGGAAAACGTCCAAGTCTCAGAGTTTTTATCTGCCACCTGCATTATTCTGTACTGTGCCCTCTTTAGGTGCTGTTTCGCTAACTCAGCTATTCTATTTAGTCTCTCCTTCACCTCTGATACATAATCTAAGTGTGAGATCTCCGACTTTGGTCCTGTCAATTTTTCTTTAATTAATTTCAAAGGACCTTCACTTGATGCCCAAATATTAAGTCAAAGAGAGTGAACTGAGTAGATTCATTTGGGGCATTACTAATGGCAAACAATATGAATGGTATACTTTTATCTCAATCATTTGGGTAATCCTGACAGTATGGTCTGCAAGGTCTGATGCCAGCTTTCTACAGCTCCCTGGGATTCAGGATGATACATATTGGATTTAAAGTGCTGTATACCTGACCTACCCATAACCTCAAACAGCCTAGCAGTAAAATTTGACCCTTGGTCTGACTGAACCTATCTGGGTAGCCCAGATCATGTGAAGAAAGCTACTAACTCCCCAACTACACTTTTTGCCTTGATACTCCGTAAATCTGGCAAACACATCCATTATGGTAAAGAAGTACTGGTTCCTATTTTTAGTTCTCGGCAGGGGACCGACACAATCAATTATAACCCGCACGAAAGGTTCTTCAAATGTGGGAATTGGCAATAAAGGGGCTGGTTTTAATACTGCCTGTGGCTTACCTACCATTTGGCATGTATGACACGTATGGCAAAAGTTAACCACATCCTTGTGCATTTCAGGCCAATAAAAATGTTTTTGTACTTTAGCCTGAGTCTTTTGTATCCTTAGGTGATCTCCTATAGGTAATTCATGTGCTACTGGTAACACAACCTGGTGCACTTCAGCCCATTTCTCCTCTGCACTAACCTATCTTAGGGTTCTATCTTTCAGATAATAATCCTCCAAAATATTCTCTGCCTCCTTTACAGAGTACACATTCATATCTTTTATGGTCTTGTCTTGCTGTTGCAAGTCCCTTAGCCTTTCAGGGCTAAACACTTCTGTCTGACCCTCTGCCTGTTCAGATTTTTCCTGCACCATTATATCAAACAGAGTATCTGCGAACCTCAGATCATTCATCTTTCTCTTTACTTTTCACTTCATGCTGTGACTAATGATAGTGGGATCTGGTTATCACACAGTCTTGGAAAATACCAGGATATTTCTGTTTTAATTCCTCAGTTTCTTGGGCTTCTCCACAACAAGGTGTCACTCCCACTTTGGATCCTGCCAAATCATTCCCAAGAACAAACTGAGTTGACACTGTCAGTCACTCCCAATGTAACTTTCCCAGTCTTGAGATGGCACTCCAACCTAATCTTACACAGGGGAACACTAAATTTCTCGACATCTATCCCACAAATCACCACACTCTCGGGTAACAGATCAGAAAGAGTGCATTATTCACTCATCCCTTACTATCAGCAACTGGTTAAATCCTGTATGTCTCAAAATTATATTGTTTTTCTCCCCCTGTTCCTTCTAAGTAAACTTTACCTACAGAGGCAAATTCTTTGTAGAGATCAGGTACTAACTCCATATCCAGCTCCTGCCTAGGCTGTGCACTCTCCTGCAGCTCCTTGGCTCTTGGAGTCTCCTTTACTACCGTCACTAATGCCACTGGTTTAGCTTCTTTTACCACACCTTTTCCCACAGTGCCTTTCTTTACTGTGACTTTACATGTCCCACTTTACCGTAGTGGAAACGCCTGAGGCCTTTCACCTCCTCTCCACCTTCTTGGGCTTTTTTAATCCTGTGGTAAATTCTTGCCAATGCTCTGTACTCTTGGTTTCGTAGTGTAGGATCTCTTCTCCCAACTTCCAACCCTCAGGATGAAATTCTGGCCAGAAACTTGTCTTTTGCACCAGCATGTATTCATCTGCTAATTCTGTTGCCTTCCTCACTTCCTGAATTTTCTGTTCCTCCACATGAATTCTTATCATCTCGAAGTGCATTTGTAAACTCCTCCAGCTAATAATCTCTTGTAGAGCTTCAGAGGTCCTGTCCATTTTTAAAGCATGCACCCATCTATCAAAATGACTGTTTAATTCGATCGAAATCAACTCCTTCCTTCCTTTCTCCCTCCCAACTCCATCTTCCTCAATTTTAATTTTTCTTCCTCTCCTGCATTTGTCAGTTTCTCTGATACACCTAAGTTTTGAGTCATTCCTTTACAAATACAGCTTTACTTCTAACTTCTTTGGTAATTCTAAAAGTATGTACTTTTTGTTTCCTTCTAAACTTTCTTAGCGAATTTGACAATCATCAAATCCCACAACCTCTTTAGCAATTTAAAGAGCCATTTCTCCCCCTTGTAATCAACCACAAGTAACTGAAAGTAAACAAATTGCTTCACTTACATTATATTTAAAGATCTAGGACACTAACCTCCAAGTGTTTAAATCTGCTGGGATTTTCCGTAACCCCAAATCTATTCAAATCTGTCTAAATCGGTTCAAATTACAAATCCAAGACCCAAACTATTCAAATCTTGGGCAAAAGCCCCCTAAACCATTCAAATCCCAGCAACGAGCCCCCAAATTGTTATGACAGAAAATCCTTCTGCTTAAGCACTACCGCAGTTAGATGGTAGTGTGGGGGGGGGGGGGTTAAAAAAATAAATAAATAAATCCTCCTGCTTAATTTAAACCAGTAACACAAAGATTTATCCCATGCAGTAATCTGTGAAATTTTGAGATGCCAAGAACTACTTAAAGTAAAAATTGTCAGTTATTTCTTAAAGTAGAGCAGAGAATAATTAACTAACAACTATTTACATCTCCTTTCTCTAACCTATCTTATACTTTCCCTTTTATAATACTAGTCCGATTAAAACGCCCGATTAAGATTTACCAAAAATTCAAATTTCAAAACCAGCCAGCAGTCAAATCATCTTTTTATATCTTCCTCTGTAGATTTCGAAAAGTGTCAATGTTTTTCCTCCGTGCAAACTCCTTCCTCTAGATTGGTACCTCTCGGAGAGCTTTGACTTGCAGCCTACATCTGTTGGTCTTTTGGCAGTTTTCTCCCAATTGTTCAATTTTTCCCAGTCTTATACCCCCAAAACATCGGATTGTGTCATTGGCTTTTAATATTGCCAGTATACTAAATTCAAACTTGATTGGAGTTTGGTATTTTTTGGGGGGGGTAGAACTTAAACTGATTGGCCCAATTTAAATTTGTTTTTGTCTCCAAGCAACCAGCTACCCTAGCTGCTGACTACATGTTAATTGTATCTTATTCAGAACTCTTGGTGCTGTCAGATAGTTCTGCTTGCTTTTAACTCTCTTAAAGGTGCAGTGCACCCACATCTTCATAACACAAGCATAGAGTATTCCATCCATTAATACAGTTCCATCATTCAATAAGAAAGTGATTGATCGGATTATGAACTTAACATAATTTTCCTGCCTATCTCCCCTTCACATTATCACCCACTGCCACCATCACCAGACTCCCTTAGCCTTGACGCCACTTGTCAATCTGAAAGCTGTCTAACTCCACCTTGAATATAGCCAATGACCCTGCTTTCTATGTTTTCTGGGGTAGAGAACTTCCAAGATAGATGAGCTTTTGAGAGAAGAAATTCTTTCATAAATCCATCTTAAATAGGAGGTTTCTGATTTTGAAATAAAAATCTAAAGTATTGTGGATGCTGGAAAATTGAAATTAAACAAAGTGCTGAAGAACCTCTTCAGGTCTATCAGCGCACTATTTCTCGCTCAACAGATGCTAATACTCCAAATTCTAGTACTTTCTTCCCTCAGTTTGAATTTCTGCTTGCTTGTTCTAGATTCTCTTAAAAGGGGAAATATCCTCTCCGTTTTCACTCTGTCAGGCACCCAAAGGATTTTGTACATTTGAATAGGGTCACCTCTCATTCTTAATTCCAATGAATACGGGCTCAATCTTTCCTTAGAAGACAATCCTTTCATCTTAGGAAAGAGCCCTCATTTCAAACAAATTGTACAGTTCCTTTTATGGTAATCTATAGCTTTATCAGCCTAATTAATGTACTTATTCTTTAAAATATGATCCGATGCTAACTGAGGGAATATATGTATCTCTTATGTGCTGCTCAGGACATATAGCAAGAGGGTCTCAGGTTCCAGCCTTGGTCTGCACTGAATTAGCTGACCTCAGGCAGGACATATTTAATTGCTACACTTGAGGTCAGTGTTGCTCACTGGGGAGAGATCTGCTCCCTGATCTCCATTGCAACAGCATCCTCCAGCATAAGCAGGCAAGCACTGGTGAAGAATGCAACTGGCATCACATCATCACAAAGGCTTTCTTAAGGAGAATTAGTTGTTTTGGGGGTAGGATTGCAGAGAAACAGTCTGGTGGTTGTGGTGCTCTTCTTGGTTAGAGGGTGTTAACTAGCTAGTTGACCACTCACTAACTCAGTACTTTTTTATTCCAGTGTCACAAGGTAGCAGTGGTGAGAGAAGATCAGCTGGAAGGTAAGAGTAGCCATCTACACTTCACCCACTTATTCATGTCTGTCATTTGAATTTTTGGCCAATCATTTCATGAAGTCAACAGCATCTATCTTTTGTGAACCTGTGACCCTGAGTGCAGAGCTCAGATTGCTTATGTTGGGGTGAGGTACCTCAGTTTCTGTGGGAGAGAATAGAGAAACTAAATTGGAGATTTCGCCCTATGCTTTATTGGCCAGTTTGAAAGGGAGAAATAGATGTTCTGGTTCGGAGTCGCACAAACTATCCAAGTACAGCATATAATCAAGAAGGTTAATGAAATACTATCCTTCATTATGACAGGAATTGAGTATAAATGTGAGGACATTATGCTTTAGTTATAGAGGACATCAAGCATACTGCAACAGCATACTGCGTGCTGTTTTGACCTCCTTATTGAAGGAAGGATACAATGCATTGGGGGTGGCTCAGAGGAGTTTACTAGATTGATGAACTGCAGTGGTCAGTTGTCTGAGGCTAGCTTGGACAGAGGGGTGACTTGATTGAAGTGTATAAGATTCTGATGGTCTTGACAAGATGCAAGTGGAAAGTATGTTTCCCGTTGTGGGTCAGTTCAGAACCAGGGAATATTTTTAAAATTAAAAGTCGTCGTTTCAGCATAGAACTGGGGGTGAAATTTCTTAAGGGTTGTGAAACTTTGGAACTCGAACTCAGAAGGCATTGGAAGAGTAACTAGAGTCACAGATGTACAGAATGGGAACAGACCCTTCGGTCCAACCTGTCCATGCCGATCAGATATCCCAACCCAATCTAGTCCCACCTGCCAGCACCTGGCCATATCCCTCCAAACCCTTCTATTCATATACCCATCCAAAAGCCTTTTAAATGTTGCAATTGTACCAGCCTCCACCACTTCCTCCAGCAGTTCATTCCATACACTTACCACCCTCTGAGAAAAAGTTGCCCTTAGGTCCCTTTTATATCTTTCCCCTCTCACCCTAAACCTATACCCTCTAGTTCTGGACTCCCCCACCCCAGGGAAAAGACCTTGTCTAATTTATCCTATTGAATATTTTTCAGACAACTCTTTAGGAGTAGATGGAAATGTGGAATTCTAAACAGATCAGTCATGATCTTGTTGAATTAACGCAGTTTTGAAGAGCCACATGGTCCACTTCTGCTTATGTTTTATGTATTTATATAACCTACATTGGCTTCCAATTAGGCAACACCTCAATGTTTAGAACTCATGAATTGTTTTTAAAGTCCTCCCTATCTCTGTAATGTCTTCCAGACTCTCAGCCCTTAGATCTCTGTACTCCAATTCTGGCCTCTTGCAAATGCCTGATTTTTGACTGCTCCACCACTGCTGACTGTCTTCAGCTGCCAAGGTCCTAAGCTACCTAAGCATTACCTCTTGGCTTTTTTATGTCTTTGTTTTCCTTTTAATATGCATTCATATGTAATTGCCTCCCTGTTAGAGGTGGAGGGAGGAGAGAATTGGATAGATAATGAGGAAACAGGTATTTAAGAGATTCACTAGATGGATAAAAAACTGTTGGACTTGCCTGTCTGGAAATCCAGACTTGCTCTTCTAGTTTACAGGAGACTATATAATTTCCAAAAATGTTTAGTTTTTGTTTGGTTAGGCTCAAGGACCTGAATGGCCTACTCCTGATTCTTTGAATCTCAGAGCAGAAGATGGGGTTCAAAGAGAAGCAAAATACTGGTATGGCAAGATGTTTAAAACAAAATAAAGGATACAGAGGTCAGGCTGTGAAAGCGTGGAATTCAAAATTCAGTCCTAGAGGTTGTAAGGTGCCCAAGTTGAAAATGAAGTGTTCCTCTAGTTTGCGATCTAAGGCTCAATTCTTATCTCTCGAAAACAGTTGGCTTAGGAAGGGCTAATAGAGGTGGGAGCCTAAATCAATCCAGGTTCTCACTTCTAATCATGATCCAGTAACTTGCTGGAAAAATTGCAGATGTTTATCAGGGATGTGAATAGGCTTAGTTTTACTGTGGTTGAATATTGTGTTACCGCCTAACGTTGCTCAGAATTATGAGGTGTCGGGACTGTGAAAGGGACATGTTAATGGAAATAAATTCTTACATGCCAGATACACATGGTTTTACATTCCCCGAATGTTCATGTGTTCACAGCAGTGAAACTGAAGATGCTGGGGATTGCCAGTGTCCATGTTTACAGCATTCAGAAAGCAATGTTGAAGGATAGCAGCCCCCTCTTCAACACTGATTATGAAGCAATCAAGGAAAACCTTCAGAACAGCAATAAGTAAGTAACAGTGTTGTCCTGTTTCCCTGTCCCCATATCAGTTGAAGCAAACACTCTTAATCTTTATTCTTAATCTTTATTCCGAGCCCTGGAGAGAGAGAGAGAGGATTGCCTTGTGCACAGAGACGTGAGTTCTCGATCTTCTCTCAAGCAGCAGATTCTTAAACAATTATATAGTCACGTACAGGGACCAGCATCCAAATAAGGTAACATCTATAATGCACACCCAATCAATATAATCGGCAAGCATCAACAGTAAAGATTAAGCCATCTGGCATTATACAATGGATGTTCTTAACATTGATAACTGTCAATAGATGCTTTTTACCTCGTTAACCCACTATCCTTGCTTCCAGGACCTTATTGTTTACTGCAAGTTCTTATCTGGCAAAGTCATGTGATCTGAGCCTTTGTCATGCAACCCAAAACTTAATTCCTTCCCCACCTGCTCATACCTGATACACTTTCTGATTCCCTCCTTTTTATCCTTTCATGATAACCACCAAGATGGCACTACCAGCTTTCATAAGACTCTTGACAGTCAGTATTTAAGCAAGTTATTGACACACAGCATACAATGATTATAACAATAAAATTACTCGTCCATGCAGTAAATTAAGTTTCTATGGTCCTCCCACGTGGGAAAAAGCTCACCAGTAAAGTTCTTAAATCCACAATCCTTAGTAACCACTCCATCCTCTCCAAGTCGAGCGGAAACAAACCAGTTACCCAAGATCCCCTCTAGCAGAGTCCACCCTGAAAACAAAATTCAGTCTTGTCCTTCTGCATCACTGAACGGAGAAATCTGAATTCTTCGAAAAGGGCAGTTAAATACTCAACAAAAGTGAAGAGATGTCCATTCCTCTGGAGATGCTTCAGATGGAGGATATCAGCACATCTGAGTATGCAGTGCAACAGATGCAGCATCAGGCTAGATGAATACAGCATTCTTTGCTGCTCCAGCTCTGCTGTAAAATGTAACAAAGCCAATTGGTTGCTGTGATGTTGGCTTGATCAGTGAACTTTCATATCCCTTAAATGATTGAAAGGCAAGTTAAAGCTCACGTGGTTTAATGTCCATAGGAAGGCCATTGACCAAAGTGTGCAGACCTCCTCCTCACTGTTAGCTTCTTCACTTTTTGTGCTCATGATTGGGAAGCTGATTGAATCCATTGGATTCGGTTGTGGAGGGGGCGGGCGGTGGTCCAAGGTGTGCTTTACCTGTGAATGGAGAAACTCGAGAGAAGATGTTAGCTGTTGAAAGTATCTTTGCATTTCCTCTCTTTTTCCTTCCTTGCCAAGGCGGTCATCAGTATGAAGACAGTCATACATTTAATTACAATAAATTGTGTTTGCCTATTTCAACATTCTCAGTCGTCTTGAAGTCTGTTACTCTGTTCACGATTTATGACATTATCTAGTTTTATACAATCCAGAAACTTCTAAATTGAATTGTTTAGGCAGCACAGTCATTTATAAGCAATAATCAATGGTCCTAAAATCAAATCCTCGAGTACCTCATTCAGTTTATTCAAAAATTATTTGCATTTAACACATTGAGACTGGACTAATGTGAAAGCTGTCAGGAAGAGTATTTCAAAAGTCTGGAACAGCAAGAAAACAACAATGTTTCCTGTACTTTAGCAATTGAAGAAGCAGTTTCAGTTCAAATTTAAATCTCAAATATTCGTGGGAAACAAATGTAGAATATTTTAAAATATGTTCTCCAAATGAAACTTCCTAAATAAAATAGTCGGAATTACAGTGACAACTTTGGTAGAGATCAACATTCTTTGAATTTGCAATATGAAGGGGGCCAATGAAGTCTGAAACAATAATTAACAGAACTGAAACAGCTCAGCCTCAAGTTCTAATATTCACTAAAATCATAACAAAACATCAAATGCAAATTCACTCTTCTTTTTGTGTACGCTCTGTATTAAATACACAGCAGCAAAGATATCATAATGAAATACTCTTATCTGGCTAAAGCATGACCATTGACCCAATGTTTTTTTTTCAAACAGGCATTGTAGAATTTCAAACAAACCAGGGGCTTAAGGACTCAATCAATCAATTTTGTTTTAATGTTACAAGTTTGATCATTTTTAAAAAGGACATAATGTTGTACAGTGTAAAAACAAAATCTGCTCCATTACATAGCCCACAAAACACATTGAATTGAGATCCTGATTCAGGTAAGGCAAAACAGTTACTTAAAAGGATTTTCCTAACCAGGATTTTAACAAACCAAAATATTATAAATATCAAACACTCCCAGCATGACAATTTACATTGAATCTTCCTTTTCTGACCCAAGTAATAGTACAACCTTAATTTCAGCATTTCCTGTTTTTGTTTGCATCCTCTCGATGAAATTACATTTACAAAAAAAAAAGAGAGGCCTCGCAGTGAACCATACGGTGCCACAGTTCAAGCCACTCTCTTCCCACCATAAAAAGGACTCTGAGTCAAGTTCACAGCACAAAAACCTGGACAAAGCTGCCCCGACAGTCAATGCACTTTACTGTCAGGACCCAAGCGAACCGGCTGCACTTTCTCCCCCTTTCCCCAGTGACACTGTGTTGTCTAAGAGGAGTTCTAAGGGGAGGTGTGGGGGACAAAGGCAATAACATTAAGTACCAAATTCTAACTTTTTTTTTGAGTCTCAAATTTCGCCACTAGGGTACTTTAACCCCTTTCTCACTTTACTTCTCATGCAGACTCGAACCCTTTTACTCGATATGTCTGGGGTCTCTAACCCCAATTAAAACCCAGGGGACTCAAACCCCATCAAAACCCAGGGGACTTCAACCCCTGTTTGTCAGCGAGTTTCCAAAACTATGTCTCTCAATCGAACCAACTACTTTTCAAGGAGTCCATAGAGTAGAAAGCAGACGGTTTCTGACAGACAGAAATATCGTGAGGGACCAAAGTTTAAAATCTTACCTTGTGGGCCCATCTGTCTCAAGATACCGGTGTTCCGGGTGATCACTGACACCGTCCGATGGTAACTATTTGTTTGAACTCCTACCTAGCTCACCATATTGTCGTTCCGTTTCCCTATCACCGTATCAGTCAAAGCAAACACCCAGAGACACAGTATGGCTTTACCTTCATCTTTATTCTGGGCCCTGGAGAGAGAGAAAACAATCGCCCATGTACACAGACATAAGTTCTCAGTCTTCTCTTGAACAGCAGATTCTTAAGCAATTATATAGTCACGTACAGGGGCCAGCATCCAAATAAGGTAACATCTATAATGCACACCCAATCAATATAATCGGCAAGCATCAACAGTAAAGATTAAGCCATCTGGCATTATACAATGGATGTTCTTAACATTGATAACTGTCAATAGATGCTTTTTACCTCGTTAACCCACTATCCTTGCTTCCAGCACTTCATTGTTTACTGCAAGTTCTTACCTGGTCAAAGTCATGCTAACTGAGCCTTTGTCACACTACCCAAAATTTAACTCCTTCCCTACCTGCTCAAACCTTATACACTTTCTCAACAGCACTGCTTAAAAACTAAGACTTTTTTGGCGTTCATAGCCTCAGCATCAGACTAGTGACTGGAGAAAGTTATCAGATTGAAATTTGACATATACTTCAGAATTCCTTTGATGCTAGGCCATTTAACGTACATCTTGAATTGACCTGGAATATGCAGTAATGAGCTGCCGACATGAACTGCTGAAGTCCATGGAATGGAAGGATACCCACAGTGTATTGGGAATGGAGATCTACACGAGTTCAGGCAATGATCATCCCTAACAAACGAGATTCTAAACATCGCCTCCTTGTCATGCAATGACATTGCCATCACTGAAACCCAGTGACAGTGCTACGCAGCATGATCAGTACCTTCTGTGTGAACTGGGATACCTTGACAATTACTGTGCATTGGTCAAACCTACCAATACTGTTATGAGCGGCACCTTTAACTGGCAGATTGGTGACAGTGAGGCCAAGTCTGTTTTTTCCCTCTGGGTAGTCCCCTCGCCACCTGCCTCAGATCAATTGCAGCAGCTATGTCCTTTAGGACCCAGCCAACTCAGCCAGTAATAGTCTTACTGAGCCATTGTTGGTGATGGCCATTGAACTGCCCCACCCCGAGCACATTCTATGCCCATGTCACCCATAATTCATCCTCCAGTTGTAATCAACATTGAGTACTGACTCTTCATCAGCCGAGGTAGAGGAGAGCAGCAGCTTGTAGTCAGCAGTTTGTTTCCAAACCTGTGTTTGACCTGATGTCATGAAGCTTGATAGAATCCATGTCAGTGTTGAGGATTTTCAGCACAACATTTTCACAACTGTACTACGGTGCCACTATCACCTTCACAATTGGGACAGGGTCCCTGTCACTCAGAGATCATAAAAATAGTGTTTAGGGCATTCTGTGTTGACCAGTAAGCTTAATATCTGTTATTGGGAAAATGTTAGTCTGTTATAAAAGTTGTAATAGCAGAGAATTTAGAAATGTATAATATAGTCAAGCAGAGACAGCATGCCTTCATGAAGGGAAAATAATGATTGATAAATTTACTAGAACTCTGTAAGGAGGTTACAAGCAGGATCAATATAAAGGAGGCAATGGATGTGATTATATTTGGATTTTCAGAAGAAATTTGCTAAAATCACACGTTAGGTACTTAAGAGCTCATGGTATTGGAAGTAGTTTATAAGCATGGATAGGAGATTGGCTAGCTAATAGGCGATAGAGAGACAGGATAATGGAGGTATTTTCAGAAGGATAGCCTGTAAACGAGTAGTGTGCCATGGGGATCAGTGCTGGGGCCAAAATTATTTACAATGCATTTCAATTACTTCCATGAGGAAAGTGAATGTATTATTGCCAAGTTTGAGGATGACACAAAAATAGATGGGAAGGCAAATGGTGAGACAGAGTCTGCAGTGGGATATAGACAGTTTAAGTGGGTAAAAACTTAACAGGTGGAATATCATGTAGGTAAATGTGAGATGATCGTCTTTGTGAGGAAAGTTTGAGTGGATTTGTACTCCCGATTTTTGAGAAGATTTGTAGCTCAGGTTTGTACTCATTGGAATCCTGAAGAATGAGAAGCGAACTTATTGAAGCATAGAGGAAAGGTTCTTTCTGCTTATGGGAGAGCACAGGACCAGAAGTCTAATCTCAGAATAAGGGGTCCCATATTTAAGACACATGCGAGGAGGAATTTCTTCATTCAGAGGCTGGTGTACCTCTTGAATTCTTTACCACAGAGGACTGTTGAGTCTAGTTTGTTAAACATATTCAAGGCTAAAATAGAATTTAACCAAGAAGGAAATCAAGTAATGGGGAAAAGGCTGGAAAGTGGAGTTGAGGATTATCAGATCAGCAATGATCTCATTGAATGTGGAGCAGACCTTGTTGGGCTGAATGGCCTACATTTATGGTTATTGGGCATGTTGACTATATGCACAGTAAATAGAGTTCCATCTACCAGTTCTGGTGTTAATCATGTTGTGTAATGTTTTGAGTATTTGATTGAGTTGGGAATTAACTGCAGATTTATCTATGCTTCATTCACACTTCCTTTCATTGGAGTAAGCTAAAAGCATAAATATTGGGTTAGGAGGTGCATGTTTGTAATGTGTATCCTTTAAACATGACCTTAAATGTTTAGTCTCCAAATCCATCCTTCACTGCATGCTTTCTGAATAGAGCACTGGCTCCCTGTGCTGATAAGGAACATTCACCAAAAACAATATCCTGGAGAGGAATGGTGATGGTGAAAACACTTTAATAAAGTGTAGTCACTTATATAATTTTTAAGAAATACAACTGCCATTTTGCAGTGTGTTAGAGAGAGTGGATGAATTTGAATTTGATAAAAATCTGGAATTTAAAAAAGTCGAATAATGACCAGGTAACCACTAACAATTGCTTTAACAACCCATCTGGTTGACTAATGTTCTGGGCAACTAGGGACATGTGATAAATGCTGACCTAGCCAGTGATGTCACCATCCAATCAATGAATATTTAAAAAGTAATATAAAATGATCGAATAAACTGCTTTAGTAAAAGTAGCTGAAGGATGGATATTAATGCCAGGGCATTGAGAAGGATCTACTACTCTTCAGAGTAGTGCATTAAGATCATTTGCATCTACCCAGAATGCAAAAAGTTTAATGTTAAGTTCTGTAGGTTAGCACTTACTGCAATGTATTGCTTCCTGTACTGCATTGACAATGTCAACCTTGTTTTTCTGCTTAAATCTCTAGACTAAACTTTACAACATTCTAACTCATAAAATCATGTCTGATGCTTCAAACTTGTAGCGTGATGTTGACTTTCCAAACTCAAGCATAGATCGTGCCATGTTCTATTTTCTCCCATGACTGCCATGATGACAGAGAGCCTTTTTAGAACATAAAACACCTGCAGCACATGAACAGGCTGTTCAGCCCACCTCGTCTGTGCTGACCATGATACTACTCTAACTAACATAATCTGCATGCACATGGTCAGTTTGGCTCTATTCTCTGCCTGGTTCATGTTTCTGTCTAAATGCCTCTTAAACTTTGTTTTTTGATTACAGGTACAGCGCCATTCGATGTGCTGATGCTGTTCCTCGGTCAGCAGAGGAGATGGCTCAGCTGCAGAAGTCACTCCAACAGTCCTCTCGGTGTTCAAGTGAGACAGAGAGCAGCAGCAAACCCATTGTAAATGGCACTGTGCCCACAGCCCCTAAAAATGTTCCTCAGCAGCCCAAAGGAATCATGGGAATGTTTTGTGCCAAAACCACTGCTAAGACACATGATAAAGAGGTGAAAGGGGAGCCAGTCGTGGTGAAAGACGTGGAGAGTGCTGTAAGTATTTGACAAGTATGATGGATAAGAGAGAGAAGTGAATTGAATGAATTTTTACCACCTCTCCAGCTGACAACAGATATTTTTGTTTCGTTTTTGCTTTTTTTTTAATCCTTTTATGGACAGACAGTGGTGAGTTTCTCCAGACCTTAATTGTGAAATCTGATTTGGAATGACCCACTGCAAATTCTTTAGGATTAAAAACAGTAGAATTTATTACTGCATTCAAAACCCAGAGAAATGGATCACAAGACATGTTCAAAAGGAAAAGAAATCAAGGAAAGAAAAACTGCTGATTACTAAAATCAATGATATCAAAATTAGTGCACATGAATTGGAGTGTCTAGTGAGTCAATGTCCAGTCGAGACAAATACAAAGAATGCTGGTGAAACAGTTAATGTTTTAAGTTCAGTCTGACTTCTTCAAAGTTAAAGAATATGAAGAAGAGTCATATCAGCTTTGAAACATTAACTCTATTCTTTTTCTACGGGTGCAATGAGACCTGCTGAGCTTCTTCAGCATTCTCTGTGTTCATTTCAGATTTACAGCATTCTCAGTATTTTGCTTTTGTTTGAGTGTTCAGTTGGTTGCACAGAGAGGCTTCAGATGCACTCGAGTTGCTGATGAAGGTGATGCAGTTTTAGGCTGCCAATTTGGTTCACCTCACTTTCTTTCCAGAAATTAGATTTTGTAGAGATGCGGAAATTAGAGGTTGGTGGTTGAGCTAAACCTGGAGCTTTTACTGTTTAGGCTTTACTAGCCGACAGAGGAATTAAACCAAAATTTATGTAAGTAAACAAAATTAGATAAACCTGTACTTCCAGTCCTGGTTTCCAGCTTTTTGTGGTAAATAACTGTGGAGACATATGCACCAAGTCAAGTCATTATGGATTTCAAAGATCTGCTTTGTTCAGAACTAGGTGAGGTGGACATCTTGTCCACTGGTTCTTTATGGCTGGAAAGTTTACACAATGCAAGAAGGATCACAGCCTCATCGGTCATGATTTGGAGGTGCCAGTGTTGGACTGAGGTGTACAAAGTTAAAAGTCTCAACACCAGGTTATAGTCCAACAGGTTTATTTGGAAGACTAGCTTTCTGAGTGCTGCTCCTACATCAGGTGGTTGTGGAATATAAGATCATATGAGACAGAATTTATAGCAAAAGTTTACAGTGTGATTTAACTGAAATTATATATTGAAAACAAACCTGGATTGTTTGTTAAGTCTCTCATCTTTTAGAGTGGGCATGTTGGTTTCAGTTCTTTCATATGTAAATCCCAGAACTTTCTTAAAGTTACATTCTCAAGTGAACTTTAACAATAGGTGCCATGTCAGCCCAGATAGAACATAGCACAATACAGCACAGAACAGGCCCTTCGGCCCACGATGTTGTGCCGAACATTTGTCCTAGCTTAAGCACCCATCCATGTACCTATCCAATTGCCCCTTAAAGCTCACCAAAGATTCTGACTCTACCACTACCACAGGCAGCGCATTCCATGCCCCCACCACTCTCTGGGTAAAGAACCCACCCCTGACATCACCCCTACACCTTCCACCCTTCACATCCTGGTAAATCTTCTCTGCACCCTCTCCAAAGCTTCCACATCTTTCCTAAAGTGAAGCAACAAGAACTGCACACAGTACTCCAAACGTGGCCTAACCAAGGTCCTGTACAGCTGCAACATCACCTCACGACTCTTGAATTCAATCCCTCTGCTAATGAACGCTAATACACCATAGGCCTTCTTCCAAGCTCTATCCACCTGAGTGGCAACTGTCAAAGATCTATGAACGTAGACCCCAAGATCCCTCTGCTCTTCCACCATACTAAGAACCCTACCGTTAACCCTGTATTCCGCATTCTTATTTGTCCTTTCAAAATGGACAACCTCACACTTGACAGGGTTGAACTCCATCTACCACTCCTCAGCCCAGCTCTGCATCATATCTAAGTCCCTTTGCAGCCGACAACAGCCCTCCTCACTATCCACAACTCCACCAATCTTCGTATCATCTGCAAATTTACTGACCCACCCCTCGACTCCCTCTTCCAAGTCACTAATAAAAATTACCAACAGCAGAGGACCCAGAACTGATCCCTGCGGGACTCAACTTGTAACTGGGCTCCAGGCTGAATATTTACCATCTACCACCATTCTCTGACTTCGACCGGTGAGCCAGTTTTCTATCCAACTGGCCAAATTTCCCTCTATCCCATGCCTCCTGACTTTCCGCATAAGCCTACCATGGGGAACCTTAGTGGGCGGCACGGTGGCCCAGTGGTTAGCACTGCTGCCTCACAGCGCCTGTAGACCCGGGTTCAATTCCCGACTCAGGCGACTGACTGTGTGGAGTTTGCACATTCTCCCCGTGTCTGCGTGGGTTTCCTCCGGGTGCTCCGGTTTCCTCCCACAGTCCAAAGATGTGCGGGTCAGGTGAATTGGCCATGCTAAATTGCCCGTAGTGTTAGGTTAAAGGGGTAAATGTAGGGGTATGGGTGGGTTGCGCTTCGGCGGG
>NC_057715.1:117286664-117309581 GCF_004010195.1 Chiloscyllium plagiosum | reverse complement strand
TTGAAATGTGGAACTTTTTCAAGGAACAGATACGAGGTGTCCTTGATATGTATGTACCTGTCAGGCAGGAAAGAAATGGTCGTGTGAGTGAACCTTGGTTGACGAGGGAGGTTGAATGTCTTGTAAAGAGGAAGAAGGAGGCTTACATAAGAACATAGAACATAGAACATAGAATACAGCGCAGTACAGGCCCTTTGGCCCTCGATGTTGCGCCGATCCAAGCCCACCTAACCTATACTAACCAAGGTGAAAGTCACAGAATTGTGGTCACCTTCACCAAAATGCTGACCCACTAACAAGCCCATTACTTGTCCCGGTTCATTACCGAGTACCAAATCCAATATGGCCTCCCTTCTGGTCGGGCAATCTACATACTGAGTTATAAAAGCTTCCTGTACACACTGCACAAACACTGCCCCATCCAATCTACTTGATCTAAAGAGCTTCCAATCAATATTTGGGAAGTTGAATTCGCCCATGACTACTACCCTGTGGCTTCTGCACCTTTCCAGAATCTGTTTCCCAATCTGTTTCTCCACATCTCTGCTGCTATTGGGGGGCCTATAGTAAACACCCAACAAGGTGACTGCTCCTTTCCTATTTCTGACTTCTGATTTCTGGCAGATAATGCATTGAAAGTGAGAGGTGCCCTGTGTGAGGCTGTCGAATGTCTGGGACCACTGAAGTGTTCTCCGACTGGAAGGGAACACTCCTCTCTGGTTATTGTTGTGCGGTGTCCATTCGTCTGTTGCCGTAGCCTCTGCTTGGTCTCACCAATGTACCATGTCTTGGGGCAAAGTTATCTGCAGTGTATGAGATAGACAACATTGGCCGAGTCACGAGTATTTGTCTCATTCTTGGACACATGCATTTCCATCAAGGATGGGCACCTCAGCACCCTACTCTACCGCAAACCCACAGATAACCTCACAATGCTGCACTTCTCCAGCTTCCACCCGAAACATATTAAAACAGACATCCCCTATGGACAAGCCCTGCGCATACACAGGATCTGTTCAGATGAGGAGGAACGTGATGGGCATTTGGAAGTACTCAAGGATGTCCTCATAAGAACAGGCAATGATGCTCAACTCATCGACCGTCAGTTCCAACGTGCCACAGCGCGAAACTGTAATGACCTTCTCGGGAGACAGACACGAGCTGCAACCAACAGGATACCCTTCGTTGTCCAGTACTTCCCAAGTGCTGAAAATCTATGTCATGTTCTTCGCAGCCTGCAAAACATTATCAGTGAGAATAAGCACCTCGCTAAGACCTTCCCCACGCCTCCACCTGCCACATACATAGTGGGAGGTGTCCCACATGTAATGGTGGTATTCGTGTCGACACTAACATGTCTTGCAGCATCTACCGTGACAAGGTTGTGTGGTGTTGTCCTGAAAGCTGGGCTGTTTGCTGCGAACACAGATCTGAAATTAGATTAGATTCCCTACAGTATGGAAACAGGCCCTTCGGCCCAATAGGTCCACACTAACTCTCTGAAGAGCATCCCACCCAGATCCATTCCCCTATATTTACCCCTGACTAATGCACCTAACACTACGGGCAGTTTAGCTTGGCCAATTCACCTAACCTGCACATCTTTGGACTGTGGGAGGAAACCAGAGCACCCAGAGGAGACCCACTCAGACACTGGGAGAATGTGTAAACTCCACACAGATAGTCACCGAAGGTGGAATTGAACCTGGGTCCTTGGTGCTGTGAGGCAGCAGTGCTAACCACTGAGCCACCATGCCGCCCCAACTACTTCACACTTTGCCACATCATGCTCCATCAGCCAGATTTCTGCACATTCACTCAACGTTTCAGTATCCATCTGCAAACTCATTGGGTCTTTTTCACTACTTACCTTTCTACCTACTGGGTATCTTTATGTTCTCTCCAAATAGATTGAGCATGCCTTCATTCACCCTCATCTAATTCATTAGTATAAATTGAAAAAGTTGAAAGATTCAGCACAGAGCCCTGCCACACAACCATTTACACATGCTGTTTTCTGCCATTCTTATATCCATGCTATGAGCTTTTATTTCCTGTGATGAACTTTAATATGATGCCTTATCAAATGCCTGACTAATGCACCTAACACTAGGGGCAATTTAGCATGGCCAATTCACCTAACCTGCACATCTTTGGACTGTGGGAGGAAACCGTAGCACCCGGAGGAAACCCACGCAGACACGGGGAGAACGTGCAAATTCCACACAGTTGTCTGAGGCAGGAATTGAACCCGGGTCCCTGGCGCTGTGAGGCAATAGTGCTTACCACTGAGCCACCATGCCGTCCCAATCTGTTTGAGGTTTGGTGGTCGTTTAAAGGCGAGAAGTGGATCCAAAGTCATGATAAATGTATTTGGTTCACGGGTGTGCTGTTTGGTCAGATCGGCTGGCAGTTGCCTGTAGTGTTCCTGGTTGTTCAGTTGTCAGTACACTTCCTTGCAGTAATCTGTTCTATTTTGAATGACGATGGTTCCTCCTTTATCTGCTCGTTTGATGATAATGTTGTGATTGGTTTTGAGAGCATGGATAGCATTGTGATCGGGTGATGTTTATCTCTACCTTGTGGGTGCAGCAGATGAATCTGGCATTTATATATTGCCTGGCAGTTTGAGCATACATGTCATTGAGAATACATTGTTGTGCGAACAATAATCAACAGACAGGAATGTTCCCTCCCAGCTGGAGAACACTTCAGAGGTCCGAGGCATTCGACCTCGGATTTTCAGGTGACTATCTTCCAAGGTGGACTTTGGGACAGGCAACAACGCAAAGTGTTGAAAAGTGTGGTGCTGGAAAAACACAGCAGGCCAGACAGCATCCAAGGATCAGGAGAATCGATGTTTTGGGCATGAGCCCTCCTTCAGCTCATTCCTGAAGAAGGGCTTATGCCCGAAACGTCAATTCTCCTGCTCCTCGGATGCTGCCTGGCCTGCTGTGTTTTTCCCGCACCACATTTTTCAACTCTGGTACTCCAGCATCTGCAGTCCTCACTTTCTCCAACAATGCAAAGTGGTTGACCAGAGTTGATAGTCAAGTTTGGTACCCGTGGGAATGACCTCAACCAGGACCTTAGGTTCATGTCACGCTACAGGTGACCCCACTGCACTACACACATACACACACACACACGTGTATATACATACACACACGTGTATATACATACACACACGTGTATATACATACACACACGTGTATATACACACACACGCGTGTACGCGTACACACACACAGTTTGTACTTGCAGAATTACATTTTATTTCACTCAAACACTGCATGAATCCATGTAAGAATCTGTAAATGCCTTTGTTAGATTAGAATCAGTCTGATCATGGGCCACAGACAGCCTCACACAAGGCTCCTCTCACTTTCAATGCATTATCTGGGCCGACATGGCACCTATTGTTAAAGTTCACTTGAGAATGTAACTTTAAGAAAGTTCTGGGATTTGCATATGAAAGAACTGAAACCAACATGGTCATTCTAAAAGATGAGAGACTTAACAAACAGTCCAGGTCTTCTTCAATATATAATTTCAGTTACGTCACACTAAACTTCTGCTATAAGTTCTGTTTCCTACAATCTTATACTCCACAATCACTTGATGAAGGAACAGCACTCTGAAAGCTAGCGCTTCCATATAAACCTGTTGGACTACAACCTGGTGTTGTGTGATTTTTAACTTTGTACACTCCAGTCCAACACCAGTACCTCCACATCATGACTACCATCGGTTCTTAATACTAGAGATATGTTCTGCCATCAATGACACAAAAACAGTTGAGAAAATAAGTGGTGAGGATGATGCAAAAAACTGCAGAAGGATTTAGATAGGTTGATTGAGTGGGCTAAAACTCAGCAGATGGCTTATAAAGTGGGCTAATGTGAGGTTATGTACTTTGGCAGGAAGAATAGAGGACCTGAATATTATTTACATGGAGAAAGACTGCAAAAAAAGCTAGAGCGCAGAGGGATTTGGATGTCTTTATTGATGCATCACATAAGGCCAGTATCCAAGTTCAGCAAGTAATCAGGTAGGCAAATGGAATGTTTGTCTTCATTCCAAAGGGAGTGCAGTATAAAGGTAGGTAGGTATACAAGGTACTAGCTAGACCATAGCTGGAATACTGTGAACAGTTTGGGGTCCCTTAATTAAGGCAAAATATACTGGCATGGAAGGCAGTCCAGAGAAGATTCAGTAGACTGATCCTGGGTTTAGAAGGAATGTCTTATGAGAAGAAGATAAGTAGTTTGGGCCTGTACTCACTGGAGTTTAGAAGGACAGGAAGGAACCTTATTAAAACAGATATGATTTTTAGTGAATTTGACAGGATGCTAAAAGGTAGTTTCTCCTTGTGAGTCTAGGAGCAGGGGACATAATCTTGAAATGAGGACTTGCATGTTGAAAATAGATGAGGAATTTCTTCTCAGAAGGTAGTGTATCTGTAGAATTCTTGACCACAGAGGGTCTTCGAGTCTGGGTCGTTCCATCTATTCAAAGTTGAGATAGAGCAATTTATAATCAGTAAAGAATTAGATTCATGGAGAAAAGGCAGGAAAGTGTAATTGAGTATTATCAGATCAAACATGATCGTACTCGCCAGGCTAAATGACCTACACTTCATGGTCTAATGGCTGTCATAATCATGACTGCGCAAGCACAGTTGCACCTGTGATGACACATGAGTTCTTTATGGTCATTGAAATTGGCATCCAAAGTCTCTTTAAAAAAAAAATACTTCTGATTTATAGTCAGCATTGTATAATTACAGGCTAAGTCAAATCAGGCACACAGTGGTTTTCGTATGTTCACTTTGACTTAACTAACTTTGTGTATTAATTGATAGTAAAATGTCATAAGTCCCAAATGGGGCCAAACTGTTTCATAAATATAAGAGTCATATTGACCTTGAAATGTTAACTCTGATTCTCTGTCTCTGAAGATTCTGCCAGACCTGCTGAGCTTCTCCAGTGCTTTGTTTTTTATCTAAACTGTTCACAATTGAAAACCGTTCTGTGTAATCGGATTACCAAAATCTGGAGAAAGAATTTTGATGGAAATATTATTACCATGAAATGGGTCAGAAGCCCTTTGTCATCCTAGAACTATTCATACAAATTTTTTAATATTTCTTTGGCCGTGGTGACTGTTGTTATATTTATTTATAATACATGGCACATTGCTGCTAGATGCGAGTTTTAAGCAAAACTTGTGACTTTACACTTGTGTGTACTGCTGCACCCAGCAGTGGTGTTAGCCACAGACAGTCTTCAGTTTAAATTTCTGAATTTGCTGCATTCTCTCAATGTTATGCTGGAAAGTTGGCCTGGATTTTGATCTTTGGTCTTTGAAGTGGGGTTTCACCTTCTGTAAGGCTGGAGGGGATAGTGGTGGTATATTGTGAATGCTTCTCCTGATTCATACACTGTTGCTCCAATTCCCCTATACACAGACTTTTCTGTATCAAATATGTTGCCTGTGAATTAAGTATTTCTTGACATCCATCCTGAAAGATGACAACATTTTTTTCTTCAATGTGTTGTTTCACAACAACCAAGTGATTTTTCACCCTCTTCTCTTCCAGGCTCCTTCAAGGAGTAAAACAACAAACAAAGGCAACAGCTTCACCAACTTTTTTCTGAAAGCTAGTGCTAGTAAGTAAACATCATTGGTAGCCATGCCTTAATTTCCTGGACCCCGAACTGTGGAATTCCCTCCCAAAACCTGTCCACCTCACCTTTTGGAAGTTACCTTCTTAACCAAGCTTTTGGGCCTTATGGCTCCATATACGGCATGATGTTGAATTTTTCTTTGATACACACTCCTGTGAAGTCCCTTGGGGTTATTTACTAAATTAAAGGTACTATGTAAATGCATTTTAGTTGTAGTAAATTGAATGTCTATTCTGAGTTCCTGCTCACTCCTCCTCCTCCTAAAGGATAGACCATAACGGTTCGTAAAGGCGGCACACTACTACCTTCTCAAGGGCAATTAGGGATGGGCAAAAATAGTGTTGGCCGAGCCAGACTTGCCCAGATCCTGTGAAAAAATAAATAAAGGACCTTCAATGCATCCTTGAATTGTTCAAATTAACTGCTTGCTGTGCACACTTGGCGTCTTCTGTTTTACTTCCTAATTTTTGTTTTTGTGTATGTTAAAATTTGTAATAATGCCATGCCTTTATTAAATTTTTAAACATCTCAGAGCTGTTTGTTGAGAAATAATAACTGTTACGTGTGTGGGAAATATAAGGTCTCTCTTGAAAAATACATAATGGTGGTTGCTAGTACCCAGAGCTAAATCTGCTTCAAAACCCACAGAGAAAAGTTCGCCTCCATTCAGTCAAGTCACTGGGGAAGAAGATCTTCCGGCCAAATCCACTCTGGAAAATGCGGAGATAGGGGACACTCCTGTAATGGAAGATAGCAATGTCAAACCTGTATCAGACGGAGACAGAGGGGGAGATGGAGAGAGGTCCCCCACAAGTATGGCTTCAACACAGAAACCACAGGCAAATCAAGAGAGAATCCTGACAAAGAAGGACATGGTGAACAAACAACAACAAAAAGGTGGACAAAGGTTAGTTGTGGGTGGGTTGCTGAGTGTCAGATGGATAAATGGATAGATGACTGAAAAATACAAATCATCTAGTTATAGACTGTAAAATAAAATACAAAATAATAAAATGCTTGCACAGTCATGAACATTTCAGTATACAGACAGTTGAAAGTTTACTTAATTTCCACTACAGAATAAAAATGAAAGGCCTCCTTCAATCTATATTTTGATTTCAAGGTTGTGTTTCAGGTTGAGTTTGTTAAATTCTTAAGCATTGATGAACTAGTTGAGTTTTATCAAATAAGGGATTGTGCTGTCACATAATCTGTTTGTTGTACATGTGACTGTAGAACAGTGCCTTTATTCTCTTTGTTGCATCACCTATTTACTACTGAGGCAAGAGATTGTGCTAAGGTTCCACCTGATGGTACTACTGGGCAAATCCGATTCCAGAAAGAAACTCAGCTTGAAATATATGTTTTGTTTTGTTTATTTCATTTAACTGGTTTGCATGGTGGCTAGCTACTGAAATATATTCACATGAGGTTGCAGAAATTCTACAACGATAGAACGTTTATTACACAAAAGAAAACAAGTCATGCATGTATTACAATTAGAGAGATCTTAACACATATATTAAAACAAAGTTTCAATCTGTATTCCAGTGCTATCTGTTAAAGAGACCCAAATCAGAGCAATTATATTCCTGTCTCCACTTTTTAAAGTTTTCTACTTAACTGACCCCGTCCAGTTTCCCTTCTTGAACAGCTGAAGTAATTTTGTAGTTCTGTCCAAATTTGATGGCATGAACCTTTCACGATCCTAATGGCCAACCTTCCCCATAAGCTGAACAGCCATTCCGATGTTCTGCGCACAGTTATTGGCATCAGCATGCCAGTTGTGGCATTGACTTGCAGTTCCAAAATCCCTGCCACACTCTGGCCTTGGAGCTGCTAAGAAGATTTGAGGGAACACTGCAGATGGGCTGACACTTGTTCAATTCTAACAAGCTGAAGACTTTTATCCCCCAACTCTCCTAGATTGGAAATCTTCTCAAACTAGAAACAACACTGCTGCAATGACTGGCTTCCTCTGAACTGAACTGAAACCTGCTTGTAGAGTAACCATTCCCTTCTTTACTGAACTGTGCTAGCAGAGGAACTAAAACTTGCATCTGAACTCTTAATTCTTCTCATTAAAACTCTGGTGTAGGAATGAACTAAATTAAAACAAAAATAATGACTTAATGCATTTACACTGTCTACTATAAACCAAAAAGTCTAAATATCTTATTCTATTAACATTCCTGGGGTTCTCCCAACCTTGCCATAATGTTGTTTATCTATCTGCTTTTAATGTCAATAAGCATAGAGCAAAGTAGCTGTAAACTTTTTTATTGTTATGCTTAAAAGACCATCAGAAATCACTGATTAATTTGAAATGTCTTTGTCCTCCCAAAAACATTTCTCCTAGCAGCAAGAAAACCAAGCGCAATGTTCCATTAACCAGTGAAGAGGAGGAGCCTTGTATCAAACGGAGAAGGAGGATCAGACAGCCTCAGTCAGACAGCAGTGATGACGAAGGTGAGATATAATCTTGCAATTCAGTTTGAATCCTTTCTGGCCAGGGAATAAATATTTTCTATTAGCAAAAAAGATGAGTTAAATTTCACTCAGTTTTAATTTTTGAGATTAATGCAAACCCTAAAACAGTAGTTAACACAGTGGTGTATACTTTTAATCATTCACTGGATGGGAGCACACTGGCTGGGCTGTGGAAAACCTGGCCTCTGACCTGCTATGGTAGCCACACAATTTGTATCACTGGTCCAGTTCAGTTCCTGGTCAATGGTTTTCCTAAGATTACCATTTTATATTCTATAGTGTAAGATTCTGTGATAGTGATGCCATTGAATATCAAGGGCCAGTGGTTGGATTCTGTCTTGTTGAAGACAGTCATCGCCTGGCATTTGTGTGGCACTAATGTATGTTCAAGTTTGGTATGATAAGTGACGATGTCTTGCTGCTTATGGACACAAGTTGCTTAAATATCTGAGGAATCATGCGCAGTTTATATATTGTACAATCATTAGTGAACATCCCCATGTCTGACCTTGTAATGGAGGGAGGGTCATTGAATCAGCTGAAAATAATTGGAACACGGAAACTACTCTGAGAAACTGCTGTATTGATGTCCTGGGATTGAGATGATCGACTTTCAACAACCACAACCATCTTCCTTGTGCTAGGCATGATTCCAATCAGCAGTGTGTGTCTGGAGCCTTGGAATGTGAAGAGGGTGAAGTTAAATGGGCATATGTTACACTTTCTGCAATTGCATGGAAGGTGTTGGGAGTGGAAGGAACAGTCCCTATGGAAAGATGACAAGGGAAGGGTGTGTGTGTCTGAATGTGGCAGAAATGACAGCTAATGATTCTTTGGATGTGTAGGCTGGCAAAGTGGGAAACGATGACCAGGTGCACTATTTTTGTCATAGGAGGGAAGGAATAAGGGCAGAAGCACGAGAAATGGATCAGACACAATTGAAGGCCCTGTCAACTTTGGTTAGGGAATAAGGTTGGCATTCTGAGGTCTCCCTGCAAAGGTTGGCATCATCAGAATGCAGGCAACAAAGATGGAAAAATGGAATAGAGTCCTTGCAGGGAGCAGAATGAGAGGATGTATAGTGCAGGTAAGAGTTAGTTAGTTTGATATTCAATGGCATCACTATCACTGAATCTTACACTAGAGAATATAAAATGGATATCTGTAGCTGGCCTATCCCAAAGAAATGGAAACGGATGTCGAGGAAGGAAAGGGAGGAATAAGAGATGGACCAGTTGGAAATTGAGGGTCGGGTGAAAGGAAAATTGATAATTTTTTTCAATTCCAGATGAGTGGGGAATGCAGCACTTATTGTGTTATTGATGTATTGGAGAAAGAGCTGTGAGGAGAGACCCAAGTAGAACTTGAGCAAGGAATGTTCCATGTAATCGACAAAGAGACAGGCATAACTGGGCTCGTGTGTGATGAAAGTGAGAGAAGCTAAAGGAGAACTTACTCAAAGTGAGGGTGAGCTGGGGTGGTGGCGGAGGATGGGGGTGGTTCAGCCTTCTTTCCAGGAAGAAGTGGAGACATCAAAGACCATCTGATGGGGATGGGCATGTAAAGGAATTGCATGTCCCCGGTGAAGAGGAGGCAGCTCATGCCCACAAATGGGAAACCTTGAAAGTGATGTAAAGTGTCAGACAAATCAAGGATGTCAGTGGGAAGGTACTGGACAAGCAGAGAGAAAGTAGAGTTCAGTTAGGAAAAAAATAGTTTCTCAGGATAGGAACAGGTTGAAACAATGGATCTGCGCGGGCAGTCCTGTTTGTGGATTTTAGGAAGGAGGTAGAAGCAGGGTGTATGAGGTTAGGAGAAAAAGAGGTGGGAAGCTGTGGCAGGGAGACTCCAGATGAGGTGAAGTTAGTGACGGTCATAGAACAGCTTGGATGTTCGATGGTGGGCTCATGGTCCAAGGGAGATATGAGATATTGAGACCCACCACTTAGTCTATGTACTGTAGAGGTCAGCATGCCAGACAACAGCAGTACCATTTTTGTCAAAAGGCTTGATTACAAAGTCAGGGTTGGATTGGAGAGTACAGAGACCAGTATGTTCAGAGAGAGACAGTTAGAATGGGTGAGCAGAGAGAGAAATTAAGGTGACCAATGTCATGTTGACAGTTCTCAATGACCAGTTTGAATACAGGTAAGAGACCAGATGGTCCAGGAGAAGGGACGATGTTGGAGGCAGGTGAATGAGTCTGTGAGACAGGGAGAGGATTTCTGCTCACAGAAATTGGCACGGAAGTGAAGACTATGGAAGATGAGTTCAGCATCTTGTACTACGTAACATTCATTTGAGGTGAGGACCGAGATCGGTACTTTGCTGAGTACAGATCGTTGAGCATTGGAGAGAGGAGGGTCAGAAGGTATGATAAATACCCAACAAGTGGTGGAATAAAAGGAATTGATGGAGTCAAAAGGCACTGCAGGTGAGCTAAGATGCCAGAGGGCCATAGGCGCCTCTGGGTTGTTACAGTTTGCATTCCTTAATATTTGAAAGGAAGAGAAAACGTTTCTTGTTAAAATGTTGAATGAGCTGAAGAATGAAGTTGAACTGAGGTGTTGGATAGCTTTGAGATAATGTGAGGTAGTACTGATTGAGAGGGAGGACAAGATAATGCATTTGGCAGCAAATAGCACTGACCATGGATCTCTGGATGCAACAAGAACACCTGCCCCAGGTTACCCCCGTCCATTTTTGAATTGAGGCTGTAATGAAGCCAGGCAGGAGTTAAGTGGCAATCTTTGCTGTCAAATAAGACAGCTGTAGATTGTGAAGGAGCAAAGATTGCACTTATTAGATTGATATGCCCTTGTTGTCGGATGTGGGGGTTTAAGGAGAGTCTCCATGTTACTGATGATTATGTCTGCAGGAAGTGTCTTTGGTTGCAAATCCTATCATATCACATGGATCGGTTGAAGTGGCAGTTAGAGGTAATAAATAATTTACAAGAGCTACAAGGTGTGGCAGATGGCAGTTATTTATAGGAAGGGGGAAAGGCCACAGATACAATCAAGTAGATGGGTTAACTCCAGAAAAGGTAGGAGGGATAGGCAGGTAGTGCAGGGCTCTTCTGTGGCTATCCCCATTTCAAACAATGAAGCTGTTTTGGAAAATATAGGGGGTGATGGACTCTTAGGGGAATGTAGCACAAACAGCCAAGTTTCTGGTATGGAGATTGGCTCTAGTATAATGAGGAGTACGCCGGTTTGGAAGCAATAGTGTGTGGTAGAGGACTGTCTAGTCAGAGGCACGGTCAGACACTTCTGCGGCCAGCAGTGAAAAATCAGAATGGTGTGGTGCCTCCCTGGTGCCAGGATCAAGGATATCTCAGAGAGGGTGCAGAATGTTCTCAAAAGGGAGAGTGGGCAGGAGATCATTGTACACATTGGAACTAACGACATAGGAAGGGAAAAGTTTGAGATTCTGAAGGGAGAATATAGAAAGTTAGGGAGGAATATAAAAAGGACGTCCTCGAGGGTAGTGATATCTGGATTACTCCACATGCTACGAGCTAATGAAGGTTGGAATAGGATAGAGTAGATGAATGTCTGGCTGAGGGGCTAGTGCAGGGGAGAAGGGTTCACGTTTTTGGATCATTGGAATCTCTTCTGAGGTAGAAGAGACCTGTATAAGAAGGATGGATTGCACCTGAATTGGAAGGGGACTAATATACTGTCAGGGAGATTTGCTAGAGCTGCTTGGGAGGATTTAAACTAGTAAGGCGAGGGTGTGGGACCCAGGGAGATAGTGACAAAAGTGATCTGAGACTGGTACAGTTGGGAAAGAGTGCGAGTCAAACAGTCTGGGCACGCAGGAACAAAGCAGAGAACAAGGTAGGATTGATAAATTAAACTGCATTTATTTCAATGCTAGAGGCCAAACAGGGAAGGTAGATGAAATGAGGGCATGGTTAAGAATATAGGACTAGGATATCATAGCAATTACACAAACGCGGCTCAGGGATGGACACGATTGGCAGCTTAATGTTCCATGATACAAATGCTTTAGGAAGGAAAGTGGGGGTGCGGGGCGCAAGAGAGGAGGGGGAGAGGTGTTCTTGCTAAGGGATAGCATTGCTGCTATACTTGGGGTGGATATTCCTGGAAATACATCTAGAGAAGCTGTTTGGCTGGAACTGAGAAATAAGAAAGGGATGATCACCTTATTGGGATTGTATTATAGACCCCCTAATAGTCAGCAGGAAATTGAGAAACAAATTTGTAAGGAGATTTCAGTTATCTGTAAGAATAATAGGGTGGTTATGGTAGGGGATTTTAACTTTCCAAACATAGACTAGGACTGCCATTATGTTAAGGGTTTAATTGGAGAGGAATTTAAGTGTGTACAAGACAATTTTCTGATTCGGTATGTGGATGTACCTACTAGAGAAGGTATAAAATCTGACCTACTCTTGGGAAATAAGGCAGGGCAGGTGACTGAGATGTCAGTGGGGGAGCACTTTTGGGGCTAACGACCATAATTGTATTTGTTTTAAAATAGTGATGGAAAAGGATAGACTGGATCTAAAAGTTGAAGTTCTAAATTAGAGGAAGGCTAATTTTGACGATATTAGGCAAGAACTTTCAAAAGCTGATTGGAGGCAGATGTTCACAGGCAAAGGTATGGCTGGAAAATAGGAATCCTTCAAAAATGAGATAACGAGCATCCAGATACAATATGTTCTTGTAAGGGTGAAAGGAAAGGCTGATAGATTTAGGGAATGCTGGATGACTAGAGAAATTGAGGTTTTGGTTAAGAAAATGAAGGAAGCATATGTCAGGTATAGATGAGAGATCGAATGAATCCTTAGAAGAGTATAAAGGCAGTAGGATAAGACTTAAGAAGGAAATCAGGATGGCGAAATGGGGACATGAGATCGCTTTGGCAAATAGTTAAGGAGAATCCAAAGGGTTTTTACAAATACATTAAGGACAAAAGGGTAACTAGGGAGAGGATAGGGCCCCTCAAAGGTCTGCAAGGCGGCCTTTGTGTGGAGCCGCAGGGAGATACTAAACAAGTATTTTGCATCAGTATTTACTGTGGAGAAGGACATGGAAGATATAGAATTGATGGTGACATCTTGAAAAATGTCCAGATTACAGAGGAGGAGATGCTGGATGTCTTGAAGCACATAAAAGTGGATAATCCCCCAGGACCTGATCAGATGTACCCTAGAACTCTGTGGGAAGCAAGGGAAGTGATTGCTGGGCCTCTTGCCGAGATATTTGTATTATTGATAGTCACAGATGAGGTGTTGGAAGACTGGAGGTTGCTATGGTGGTGCCACTATTTATGAAAGGTGGTAAGGAAAAGCTAGGGAACTATAGGCCAGTGAGTCTGACATTGGTGGTGGACAAATTGTTGGAGGGAATCCTGTAGGACAGGATATACATGTATTTGGAAAGACAAGGACTGATTAGGGATAGTGAGCATGGCTTTGTGCATGGGAAATCATGTCTCACAACCTTGAATGAGGTTTTTGAAGATGTAACAAAGAGGATGATGAGGGCAGAGTCATAGACGTGATCTATATGGACTTCAGTAAGGCTTTCAACAAGGATCGTCATGGGAGACTGGTTAGTAAGGTTAGATCTCATGGAATACAGAGCAGACTAGCCATTTGGATACAGAACTGGCTCAAAGGTAGAAGACAGGGTGGTGGTGGAGGGTTGTTTTTCAAACTGGAGGCCTGTGACCAGCGGTGTGCCACAAGGATCGGTGCTGGGTCTACTTTTTGTCATTTATGTAAATGATTTGGATGTGAGCATAAGAGGTATTGTTAGTAAGTTTGCAGATGACACCAAAATTGGAAGTGTAGAGGACAGCAAAGAAGGTTACCTCGGATTACAATGGGATCGTGATCAGATGGGCCAATGGGCTGAGGCTTGGCAGATGAAGTTTAACTAGGTAAAAACAATGACTGCAGATGCTGGAAACCAGATTCTGGATTAAAGTGGTGCTGGAAAAGCACAGCAGTTCAGGCAGCATCCAAGGAGCAGTAAAATCGATGTTTCAGGCAAAAGCCCTTCATCAGGAATACAGGCAGAGTGCCTGAAGGGTGGAGAGATAAGTGAGAGGAGGGTGGGGGTAGGGAGAAAGTAGCATAGAGTACAATAGGTGAGTGGGGGAGAGGATGAAAGTGATAGGTCGGGTGGGGAGAGGGTGGAGTGGATAGGTGGAAAAGATAGGCAGGTAGGACAAGTCATGGGGACAGTGCTGAGCTGGAAGTTTGGAGCTGGGGTGAGGTGGGGGAAGGGGAAATGAAGGAACTGTTGAAGTCCACACTGATGCCCTGGGGTTGAAGTGTTCCAAGGCGGAAGATGAGATGTTCTCCCTCCAGGCGTCTGGTGGTGAGGGAGTGGCGGTGAATGAGGCCCAGGACCTCCATGTCCTCGGCAGAGTGGGAGGGGGAGTTGAAACGTTGGGCCACAGGGCGGTGTGGTTGATTGGTGTGGGTTTCCCAGATGAAGTTTAATTCAGATAACTGCGAGGTGCTGCATTTTGGGAAAGCAAATCTTAGCAGGTCTTATACACTTAATGGAAAGGTCTGAGGAAGTGTTGCTGAACAAAGAGACCTTGGAGTGGAGGTTCATAGCTCCTTGAAGGTGGAGTTGCAGGTAGATAGGATAGTGAGGAATGCATTTGGTATGTGTGCCTTTGTTGATCAGAGTGTTGAGTATAGGAGTCGGGAGGAGAAAGTGAGGACTGCAGATGCTGGAGATCAGAGTCAAGAGGGATGAAGAGCTTATGCTGGAAACATCAATTCTCCTGTTCCTCAGATGCTGCCTGACCTGCTGTGCTTTTCCAGCACCCCACACTCTACTCTAGGAGTTGGGAGGTTATGTTGCAGCTGTACAGGACATTAGTTAGGCCACTTTTGGAATATTGCATGCAATTCTGGTCTCCTTCCTATCGGAAGGATATTGTGAAACTTGAAAGATTCAGAAAAGATTTACAAGGATGTTGTCAGGATTGGAGGATTTCAGCTATAGAGAGAGGCTGACTAAGCTGGGGCTGTTTTCCCTGGAGCGTCAGAGGCTGAGAGTTGACCTTATAGAGGTTTATAAAATCACATGGGGCATGGATAGGATGAATAGACAAAGTCTTTTCTCTGGGTTGTGGGGAGTCCAGAACTGGTGGGCATAGGTTTAGGGTGAGAGGGGCAAGATACAAAAGGGACCCAAAGGGCAACGTTTTCATCCAAAGGGTGGTGCTGCCAGAGGAAATGGTGGAGGCTGGTACAGTACAGCATTTGCAAGGCATCTGGATGGGTATATGAATAGGAAAGATTCAGAAGGTAATGGGCCAAGTGCTGGCAAATGGGATCAGATTAGGTCTGGAAAACTGGTCGGCATGGACGACTTGGACTGAAGGATCTGTTTCCATGCTACATCTCTATGACTGACAATGTTACAATCGCTGTTACAGTCCTTGCATTGCTGCTAAATCAATTTCCTGGTCTATACTGTGGGAGCACCCTCTTAATGAGGTCTGCTACTCACGTACCCCAAAGAAAGGAGACATGGATAATGAATTATTTTAAGACCAGTCCTTAAGCAGCATAGGGTTGACCTATCCAAAGAGCTGGCATGAGTCTCCCAGGTTTTGATGAGGGCAAAGGAGATCAGACAGACTTGAGAGGAGCATATTAGGACAGGGAGCAAGGAGAAAAATTATATTTGCTGATAAAATGTGGAGTTATAAGCTAAGCTTATTTTGAGAAGAGTCATAGAGATGTACAGCATGGAACAGACCCTTTGGTTGAACTCGTCCATGCTGACCAGATATCCTAACCTAATCTAGTCCTATTTGCCAGTATTTGGCCCATATCCCTCTAAATCCCTTCCTAATCCTATGCCCATCGAGATGCCTTTTAAATGTTGTAATTGTACCAGCTTCCACCATCTTCTCTGGCAACTCATTCCATAAACGCACCACCCTCTGCATGAAAAATATGCCCCTTAGGTCTCTTTTATATCTTTACCCTCTCATTCTGGATGCCCCCACCCCAAGGAAAAGATCTTGTCTACTTATCCTATCAATGCCCGACATGGTTTTATAAGCCTCAATAAGGTCACCCCCTCAGCCTCCGACGCTCCAGAGAAAACAGCCCCAGCCTATTCAATCTCTCCCTATAGCTCAAATCCTCCAACCCTGGCAACATCCTTGTAAATCTTTTCTGAACCCTTTCAAGTTTCACAACATCCTTCCAATAGGAAGGAGACCAGAATTGCATGCAGTATTCCAACAGTGGCCTAACCAATGTCCTGTACAGCCGCAGCATAACCTCCCAGTTCCTATACTCAATGCTCTGACCAATAAAGGAAAGCATACCAAACGCCTGCTTTATTATCCTATCTCGGAGTGTTTTGTTGATGGCAAGGATATTGATTTTTCAGAGTGGTGGGGGGACCAAGGAGGAAGGTTTTCATTTTGCCTTTGAATAAATTCTGTTCAAAAATGAACATTGCATTTATTTTGTTTTTCAGCATTGAGCAGTTCTCCTTGTCATTCAAGTTCTTGGTTTTCTGTTCTAGTAATCCCAGATTCTCCTGAAGCTTGTGATATAAGGACTCCATCACCATCCCCTGAAGAACCAACTGGGGAAGAGGATATATCACCTCAGTGCTTTGTGGACATTGAGGTTAAGCCACCATGTTGGGAAAATCCAGATGGATCCCAGGTAATTCGCAGTTCCTCCAGCAGGAATTATTCAGTTGCTGTATGCAGACAATAATTTGCAGGATAGTTATGCAAGATTTCAGGAAGGAGCTATGGCCTTTCTGTATGTAGATGTGAAGGGAATAGAACAAGCTGCTACAACAAAATCCGTCTTTAAGCATGTATCCAGGACTGGACCTTGCTTGATTTGCAATGCTAATTTTGGTTTCATGCCATTAAGTATGGTTCATTCTTTGGAAAAACAAAACTGAAATCTGCAACAATATCTTTTATATCTCAAACACTAACTTGGAGAAGATCCCATGGAACTTTATAGGAGCATAATCAAATAAAATCTCACCAAGCTACATGGTAATGGCCAAGGAGATAGGTTTTAAGGTGTGTCTTAATGGGGACAAGAAATAGAGTCAAAAGATTTTGGTAGGAAATTCTAGAGGTTTTTATTTTTCACTCATTTAGAGCATGTAAGGAATGCTGGCAAGGCATGTGTTTAGTGCTCATTCCTAATCGTCCTTGAAAGTATGCTGGTGATTCACCTTCTTGGTTATAACTGAGTGGCTTGCTAGGCCAGTATATTTTTCAGACATTCTAGGGTGAATCACATTACTGTGGATTTGGAGTCCTGCATAGGCCAGACCAAAGAAGGATGGCACAATTGCTTCCCAAAAACGCACCACTGAATCAGATTTTCACAATCTATTACTTTTGTGGTCACTAAAATGAGCTGAAAATGTGTTGCTGGAAAAGCACAGCAGGTCAGGCAGCATCCAAGGAGCAGAAGAATTGACGTTTCGGGCATGGGCTTATGCCCGAAACGTCGATTCTCCTGCTCCTTGGATGCTGCCTGACCTGCTGCGCTTTTCCAGCAACACATTTTCAGCACTGATCTCCAGCATCTGCAGTCCTCACTTTCTCCTAGGTCACTAAAATGAGACTGGTTTGTCTATTCCATGTTTTATTTAATTAACCAATTTAAAGTACTCAACTAGGATTTTAACTGGAACATGGTTCAAAACCTAACCAGTCATTTCCGAGTTTAGTGGCTTAGGTAACTGAAAGCATGGCAGCTAATGGTGGAGCAATAAGCACCTTGTGATGGCAAGAAGTCAGAATTGGAGGAGGACAGTGATGGCATTGGATTATTATTTTGTGAAAAATCATTTGAAACAGACTCAGCCTGGGAGATGATTATTTGATGAGCTGGTGGAGGCACATTGGCTTCCTCCTGGACCATAAAACTTCAGTGAGCTCAGCAGATTTAAGGCTGGAGGAGGTTGCAGCAATCACAGAGCAGAAGGTGGGAGTGGTGCAATGATGGAGGGATATGAAAATCAGGATTGAAGTTTAAAGAACAAGTCTTTGCTGGACTAGCAGCCAGAGCCCTTTTGACCAATTGGGATTTGCACCGGAGTCATCTCAAAGCACTGTGGCCCTACTTTCTTCCCATTATCTCTCAGCTTCACCAGCCTCATATATATAAATGCTTTCCACATTTGTGTGTTCATGGAAAAAGACCACGCGTATTTGACATAAACTTGAATTTGTGTCCATGCAGCAATTACTCCTCCCATTCCAACTCTTTGGCAGGGTCAAAAATCCCAGATAAATGTGTCAATAACTCAATAAAGGTATGTGACACCATTCAGCAATCCAACAAGCACTTTCTCAGGTAGTAACCTATTCCACCCTACCTCATCATCGTCACCTCGAGCTTTGTACTAAACTGATACCAATATCCCCCTAATTATCAGGACGATTTTGAATTATAATAATGGAGATCTGAATAAGATTCAGGGGAGACAGTGGCATTATTTTAGTGCCTCACAATGACTCTTTATAAAGCTATTTAGTGTGTCCAGATCCTGTAAATATTTGTCTATCATTGATCCAGTTTTGTTTTTGAAATTTTGACGCATGAATCTGTTTCAAACATCCTGTCAGGCTCTGCTTCCCAGTTTATTGTAAGTATTTTATATATATTTTTAAACCTTATTACTACTTGCCCATTATCTTAACTTTGTGTTCACTGATTACTTACCGTCTTGCCACATGTGTTGATACTCCAGCTGTAATGTGAAATGAAAAGGACAACTATTAAAAACCAGAGTAAAAGCAGAAAATATGCATCTGGTTGATCAAGTGCCATCTGGAGGAGAGAAATTGGTCAGTGTTACAGCTTCATTCCATCTTCCTCTATTTCCACCCATCCTCCCCAACCAGAAAGCCGTAGGAGTAAAACGTAGGAAACGGCGACGAGTTCTCAAATCCAAGATGTTTCTGGATGAAGAGGGTGCTATGGGTAAGATTTAATAATCCTTAATATTAATACCATTTGTTCAGTTATCAGGGAGCCCACAAAAAGTGAAGAATCTCCTATTGGAGAGGCTGTGAGGGATTGCTGGAGAAACCAAAGTGGGGGTTGGTCAGAAGTTCAGGTCTTAAGTTGAAGACAGTGCTGAATCTTTGTTCACTCTGGTAGCCAGGGAAGGAAATGGAGTCAGTGGCAAGAACATGGTGTGGGTGCTTTGGGGTGGAGGGAGGCATGTGAAGCTTTGATCTTCCTAGCATTTCACTGGGGGAAATTGCAGCTAATCCAAAAGTGGATGTTGGACACGGTGAGGGACGGAAGTGAGAGTTGTGCTTGTAGAATCCATTGTCTGATGATACTTTTGAGATTCACTGAAGCTGCATTTAAAATAGATTGTCATACCCATGTATAGAATGTATCTGTTAAGTCTGCTTATGTTTGCCCCCTCCCCTTTCCCACATCCTTTATCAGTGACAGAAAAGGTTTATCAGAGTGAGTCGTGCACAGACAGCGAGGATGAGTTTGTGTCCAAGCAACAAGAGTCGAAGAATTTCTCGGGATCCAAACCAGCCGCCACAAAGAGCACATTGGGAAACAAAGACCAGTTAAAGGAGCAGAAGGATAAGAAAGCAGCAGCTTCCAGCAGGGTAGGCAAGCAGGCATCCATCATGGGATTCTTCAAAAAGGCTGTCTAGTGGCAGCTTCCATCTCGTCTCATGCTGGCCCAGCCTCAGTCAACTAGTGTTGAATGTGCATCATCAATCATTGTGGACAGATATTGATATCTAAACCAGAGTCTGAAAAGCTAACCATTGGCTCTTGGTTTATTTGAGACAAGCAATAAACAAGAAGGAAAGTTGGTGCTGGTCAAATCAGGTGTGTGGGAAAGGTCACCCATAACAGTGATGCAGTTCATATACCTCGAGTGGCACTCAAGTTGGAGACTATTTCTCATTGCACATTTAAACATTGTATATTATTGTCAGGCGTCTTTATGCTCCACCACTGCTTTGGGAATAATCTTCGAACTTTATTCCAAATGGTACGACTTCTTTGTCTTTTATTGGGATGATATCGACCAACTGGATCTCTTCACCTCTCTGAAGTGATAATAAGAGTGTTTCCATCAGATGCCTGTGTACACATGGTAGTTACAGGATAGGGGCTTGGGTTTTAATCATCTCCCAGGTTGAGTCTGTTTCAGCAGATAATGTTAAAAATTGTTTGAGATCAAAAACCAGGAGAGAAACAAAGTATTTTTTTTTAAAAGCAATTATTTGTGAACAGTTTCAGATGGGTTGTGGTTTTGACATTTGGAAGGATAAGCTTCTTTACCCTGTATGCTGCTTTGGCCTCTATACTGTTACAACACATGTTACTACTTTACATTGCTGCCTTGCACACTGTTTTGTGTCATTGTGGAGTATCTCAATAGCCCCTAAAGTCCTTGGAGCAGGAATCGTTTCTGGAGCGTTCCTCTTGTCCCCACCGGGTTCGACACTGGGTACAGTTCAATAGTTTCACAACAACCCGTGATTGTCTTCTGCCTTCGCCCTCTGTGACCAGGGAAATGTTTATAGATTTTAGAGGACATTACAATGTTGTTTCCACAAGTCACTGGACAGTGAACATGAGTACAACACAATTAATTTAGTTCCATTTTCGTTAATTTGGCACTAAACCCAGCATATTCACTGCCCCAGGCAATATAAGCTATGCCTTCCCACTCTGATTCTGATATGTAACCCAGTCTGTTTGACTCGTACATTTGCACCAGATGATTACATTTATTTAATGAGATTCCCCCACCCCACGTCCCAAGTGAGCTCTAAGGAATGCTTTCGATGACAGGAGTTCTGCAGTTTTCTAAATACAGTCAGTCACAGGAGTTTTCATTTTACTGCATGGTTTAAAGGAGTTTATCCTGACTCTCAACCAGTTCTGTTCAGTTCAACATTGGGATGGGATACACTCTACTGGTATTCACGTGAACTCTTAATCAATAAGTAGCAGTGGGAGACTGGCAGTGGCCCTGACAAGGTGTATATTTGTAAATGAACGATACTGGGGAGGATCACATTACTTATTGTATTCCTCCAGGGCTCGGTGTAAGCCGACAGTACCCAAAGTCTGTGAAGTTCTGAACGTTGTGATATTTGTGCAAATATCCTGTTTTGCAAGCAGGAACACTAGACACATGTCCTTCCACTTACTATTCGGTTGATAGTCTGAAATATCCAATGCCAATTAAACACTTGTATTCATTGCTATGTATGTTTACTTCCAGCACAGAAAGTACTGATTATTACCCCTAGCAGGTGCAATTCTGAGGACTGTTGAGGATATGGTTTCTGGGGGAGTTCATCAGTCTAAGAATTCACAATCATAAAGGGGACTCTCCCAGCAACGTGCATGTAACATTCAGACATAATTTCATTTGTATTTCAGGCCTTGTAAATGGAACTGGGCCACCTTGATGGTTGTGTTGTTTGAGGGGGGGTGATATATAATTAACAGTTTTCTGTTTTAAAGTTTATCATACGTGAATAAAAGTTATTTTACATAATCCAATTCAAATTATCTAGTGTATACCTACACAGCAGAGGGTCTTCATTCAAAGCACTTGAGGCAAACAGCGATAATGTATAATGCAGAGCCCTAAGCTAAAGTTCTGGAGATGTAATTTCAAATCCCATGGCAGATAGTGAAATTTGAATTTAATTTTTTAAAATCTGGAATAAAAAAGTAGTCTAACGATGGCTATGTAACCTTTATTGATTGGTTGTAGATTTTCACTAATATTTTTAGGGAAGAAATCTGCTATCCTTATCCAACACAATGGCCCAGCATGTTTCCCCCATTTTCCCTTGGTTTGATGGCAATGGTATCAACCTTCAATCAACTGAAGCATGCAGAAAAGCATGCCAGGAGCAGCATCACTTTACCTAAAAATGAGGTGCCAATCTAGCGAAGCTACAAAACAACTGCTTGTGTGCTGAACAATATTAAGTTTCAAGTGCTGGAGAGAGTTAAGTGATTCCACAACCAATGAGTCATAACTAAATGTGACATGATTGCAGAGTTTAGATATGATGGATAATTAATTCACTAGGTGGGGCTCCACAAATATCCCCATCCCTATGAGGGGGATCTCAGCATACCAGTGCAAAACTGAAGTTGAAAGTTTTGCAGCGATCTTCAGCCAGAAGGATTGAGAATCCATCTTAGCTTCCTCAGATGGCTTCCTGCATCACAGATGCCAGTCTTAAGCCAATTTGATTCACTTCACGTGATAGCAAAAAAAAGCAGAAAATATTAACTACTGGTTTGACAAGACTATAGGCTCTGACAACATTTCAGCAGTAGAATTCAAGATTTGTGCTTCAGAACTTGTAGTGTCCCTAACCATGGTAAAAACAATGACTGCAGATGCTGGAAAACAGATTTTGGATTGGTGGTGCTGGAAGAGCACAGCAGGTCAGGCAGTATCCGAGGAGCAGCAAAAGCCCTTCATCAGGAATAAAGGCAGAGAGCCTGAAGCGTGGAGAGATAAGCTAGAGGAGGGGTGAATGGGGAGAAAGTAGCATGGAGTACAATAGGTAAGTGGGGGAGGGGATGACGGTGATAGGTCAGGGAGGAGGGTGGAGTGGATAGGTGGAAAAGAAGATAGACAAGTCATGGGGACAGTGCTGAGCTGGAAGTTTGGAACTAGGGTGAGATGGGGGAAGGGGAAATGAG